>NC_077227.1:138553721-138853721 GCF_027887165.1 Monodelphis domestica
AGTTAAATGACATCAATGTTTGCATGGGCAGAGTATTCAAGATTCAAACACAGATTTTCTGAATCTACATTCATAGAATTATAGTATTATAGTAAACAAAAAGAAACACAAATACTGGCTAAAGAATATCTACCCAAAGTGATAAAACCCCAATCCAAAATCTTGTAGATTTTTTTTAAATAATGGAAAGAAGTGTGGTCATTTCTTTTATGTGTTTTGCTTACTAGAATAGGGGCCTTTATGATTCCATTTACCTTTAGACATTTTCATTCAGATAAAAAAAGCAATCTCCCTGCCTCCAAGCCACAGTGAGTGAGAACTCTCATTTTTTAAAAGTGTTCATCTACCTACATTCCATTTTTACTATGCTGTGATTTTTTAAGAACAATATTAATATAATAATAGTAGCATGTGTTTATTGAATTAGACTGTATTTTATGACTTAATATCAAATTTATGGCTTGTTTCTACCAGTACTGTCACTATTAATTTCTGTTTCCATTTTTTTCATCAGCCCAAACACTACCATAGGACTATTGTTTGGTTGTGATAAGCAGCCTCTACTATTATTATTTCAAGTCTGCTTATCAACAGTCAACACATCTACCCAAATTATTTCTTAATTTTTTTTTTATCAATTTAACCCTTTGGTCTCCAAATAGACTCTTTCATCCTCTCTGCCCATGAGTACACTGACACTCTATGCTATGAGATTATAAAACTAGGAAACTAGTCAGAAAGAGAAATGTTATTGTAAAAAATACCTCGGGGGGGGGGTAAAGAATTCCTTCACAGTATGACTTTAAGATTTTAATTTATATTGGTCCTGACTCATGACACAGCCTAGGCAGGCCAGGGCCTAGGAGTCAGAGCTCCCACTGACCCTTCGATAGACTGGTTGAGAGAGATGTCAGCTGAGAACTCCCAGAGATCATGGGCCTGCCAAGCACTTTGAAAATGACTGCCAATTTGGCCTAGTCTCAGCTGAATGCATGCCCAAGAGGGAGGGGAATGGCAGTAATAAAGCAGTTTAGTGGAGAAAGATATTGCTTTCAAGCTCCCCAACCTTCTAGTCTATTTTATGACAACATTATTCACTCACACACAGATATACACACACACACACATACACATACTCAAATAATAATAATACACATCTTTTGAGCAGAGAATGATTTATGTTGAAACTATGAAAGTCATGGTTTTACATATGTTTCTGTGAATAGGTAAAAACACTTTACACTTCATTATTCTTAATTAAAGAATGACTCAACAATGGCTATTTGACTTAGTAGCCTCTGTACATAGGTTCGATACTCTTGTGAGTTCTGCTTAAGTTTTTGGCATGTAATTTTAGGTGTTCTGCATCTTGTTATGTTTTTTATTTCATACTTTTAAGCCTAGGAGAGCATCTTCCCCTGATGTCATAAGATACTGATCTATCAAAAGGAAATACAAAATATATTTGCATAGACATTTACCCTTATAAAACAGAAAGATTTTTATTCAACTAAGCTGACTTCTTCTGACTCTGTGCTCCATTCTTAAAAATACGAGTCAAAGTTCATGTTGGAAGAAATGGAGTTTCATGGTAACCTAGGCGACAGCTAGTAGATGGTAAGAAGAATTGTTTACTGTTTTGGGCAAAGTTGCATTCTGATGCTTGTGACAGGGCATATGGATCCCAATCACCCAACTCAGTCTTTCTACCTTATAATACAAAATAAAGGTGAACTGTGTAATGCTACATACACAAGGCATTTGTTTTGTCCTGAGCTATAAGGAAACTTATGGAACTGACATTTTGTCATTTGGTTTTGTAAACAGTGTCTTAGTTTTTAAGTCAGGAAAATGTGGATTCAAGTCCCATCTCTGCCACACACTGACTTTAGGGTCCTGTGAAATTCACTTGACTTTTCAGAAATTTAGACAACAATTTGAGACTAATTATTTTTGCTAATACCAATTAATTATATGTAGATAAATAAAGGTGAGTCACTTTAAAAAAGGGGCATTTTATTTTATATTTTCCAAAGAAGTTACTTCTAAGAGAGCAAAACTTTGTAGTGATTCATATTGGGAAAGAAAATATTTATTTCTAAAATGTATCCTACTTACTCATTGAAAAATAATTACCAATACAAACCTGAATTTAAACATTTGGTTTAAAATTTATGAATTTATATATTCCAGAATTTTTCACTACATGAAAATGACAAATATCCAATTGACTAATTATGTGTAGAATTGGATATTCTAGGAAGATTAAGGGCAAGCAGTTAATAATACCACAAGTGGCTAATGGCAGCTACAATTAGTTGTTTATGGGACCAATTTGGCATAGCCAATTTTGCACCCCCAAATAATTGCAGGTGTAAAAACCTCACATGCCAACAAGAAGGCCACCCGTCCAAAACCTGGCACTTCAGACAGATTTTTTTTTCATTCATATAATTTGAAAGAGTAAAAATTAAATATGAAACTATTAAGATAATATATTTTAAGCTGTTCTTAGCAAATATCAAAGAGGTAATCATAAAGAATTAAAATTTGCTATTGCATACTTACATTTGAAAAGTATTAATATAAAATTATTGTAGCTATGATCTTCATTTACACATTATCTTTGCTATCATTTTTATTATTCCAAAGCTGATGGAGAAATTCTTTAAAACTTCATATACTTTAAGTTTAGTTTCATACTATATGGTATGCTGCTCCTTTAAAATTTCTTGGTTAGTGCTCCACCTTTCAGTCTGGAATCTCTCATTTTAAATATTCTGCTTTATGGAGTATTAGTACTGCCTTTACTTAGCATACATTTTCAGGAAAATAATTAATTTAATTCTACTCAAGGTTCAAGTCCACTGTATGATTAACTTAAAAAAAAAGAAAAATCTTCAAATGTCTTCTGAATTTCAATTTGATTGCTGAACCATAAATAAAATGTGTAAATTATAAATAACTCTTTAATCTCATTTTATATCAAAGGATACCACTGAAAATGCTGGTAACAATTTTGTTTCAATTATAAACTCTTGCATTCAAGGTTTTCCATAAGACAAGCAAGAGTCTAGTTTTTACCACATTATTCATGAGAAACTATCTTAGGCTGGAAAGCAGAGCTCCTAATGCACATATCAGACTTAATCAAATTGCACTGTTAATGACTGTATACTTCTAGAAATGAAGAAACCTCATTAAAAGTCCCATATCCTATTTGTTGAATTATCCAGAGATTCTATTGTTCAAGAAACATAAATGAGTTATTTGCTACTGAAGAAGTAAATTAAAGGTAAATAAAAAAGCACAGAATGGAAAAGAAAAATCATTCATAGTGGACTAGGTGATGGAGAATACATTGGTATATCAGATAAGACTTTTAATTGCTGCCCTAGCAAATAATTTGTTAATTCTCTGTGTTAGATATGCCTTTTGTAAAATATCAGTGACAATTTAATTGTCCTATATTTAAGATACTAGGATATATTTATTTATTCAACAAAGATTTATTTGAGCTTTTATGTAAAATACACAGCAGTACCACCTTTTATGTCTATGTTCATTAGGGTCAGGCATAGATACATGAAGTCTTAGAATTATTTTCTTGTGTGGAAGGATTATGGAGGCCCCAAACAATGAGATGATAGACTGTTGTGATCCCCCCAGCATTCCTAAAATTTGAAGGTATTCAGTAGTTTGCTCTAATAGAGATGTTGGAGACTTTCTCTTGTGAAAGCCAATTTACATTTTAAAAATGGTTCTGACAAATTAGAGGTTTAATCAAGGAGTAGAAGAATGAGTTTGGGCTCTGCTATAAAAAATCTAACTCATTATATTATCTACTTAGGTATTCTATTTGAGTCACAATATTATGATTCAGCATGATAACTTTTTTTCACCATCCTAATATCGTCCTCCTCACTACTCTGGTTTCCTTCAAGAATGACTTTCCATAGAAGGTCTTTCTTGACCTTTTCTGCCCCCACTCACTCCCTTCACTATTTGCTCTGTTACCCTCCATTTACATTGTATATTATCTAGATTGAGTGTATAATTTTTTTTTTTGCAAGTATCTTTTCTTTCGAATGAGAGCTCAGGTGGGGTAGGGAAAATGCTTCTGCCTTTTTAAAATCCCCAGAAATTAGCATAGATATCAGCACAAAGTAAGTACTTGATGAATTATTATTAACTAATTAATTGTATTAGGGCTTTGTCAGAGGAGTATAAACTCCTCTATCAGGTATGAGCCAGATGACATCCTACCAAAAGACTTCCAATTATTCTGTTGGCCAAAAGGAGTTTGGAGAGTCTCATCATTAGGTTGGCTACAGTTTGATTAATTTTTTTGGTCAAATTGACTCTCAAAGACTATTTATTTAAACAAAAGTGGTACCCACACAAATGAAATCTTAGCTCCTTAAAATGTACACACGTATTAAACTAAAGTACTTCAAATTTCAAATATAATTAGTCATTTGAATTTGGTTTCTCTTACTAGCCTAAGCAGTATAAATTCAAGATAGTCTGTAAATATTTTATGCAGAAATGTTCATCTATTGTTTTTTACATCTAAAAATAAGAAATGTATATATTTGCTCCTACATTAAAGGTTTAATCTATTGACCCCTCAGGATTTACATGTAATTTTGATGCCCTAATGTTATAACTTAAAAAGTCCATCTCTTAAGTCTTATCAAGCTATAGCAGTTTTGATTATAGGTCTTGTGATAGACTCCATGATTCTCATCCAGTGTCTAACTTAAGTAAGAAAAAACTCATTATGAATCTTTAGTCCAAAATATTCAGATTTAGACCTATATGGAGCCTAAAAGGTCAACTCATCCAACCCCTTCATTTTAGGAATGAAGAAATCAGAACCAGAAAGTTTAAGTTACTTGCCTAAGGCCACAGAGGTAGCTAATGAAAGAGGCAGATTTTCTGATTCTAAAGTATGAGCTCTTATCATAATTCTTCCTCATGCCAAATAAACATTGGCTACTCCATTAATAGATTAGTCCTTATCCATTTTTTGAATATATATGTATGTATATATATATGACTTTTAGACTCAGATTTTGCATTCCAGCCAAGAAACTTTGGCCTAGAAAATGGAAGGCATTAGCCATAAAAAGAGTCTGTTACTAAAAAAGAATTATTTCTACCATGAAAAAAAAATCCTTTGAATCTTCAATAATGTTTACTTTCAGTACTATGGTTTAACTGAGTAATGTGCATGTTTTGCATACAGAAGAGAAAATGGAGCTTTGCAAAGAGTAAACCTTCTACCACTCTTGTTTCAATTTGGGGAGCATTTGACCAGCTTTCTGAGTGTTTCTATTTGGTGTACCTCCAAATTATTTCATAGTCATATAGGCAGAGATCATCTTACACTTTCCTAATTTCATAGGTGAAGAAACTGTAGCCCAGAGAAGTTAAGGAAATTCTTTAGGTTCAACTTTCTTTCAGTGGCAGAGCAGGATTAATTCCTGGGTGTCCAGTGCTCTGGATTTAGAGGGAAGAAACTGAGTTTAATACTGTCTCAGACATTAACTAGCTTTGTGAACTTGGGTAAGTTATTTAACCTCTTACTTCTTTTCTCATTGGTAAAATGGGAATGATAATAATACCTATAGCACTTAGCATTCAGATTTGTTGTAAGGATTAAATGGGAGAGCATATGTAAAGTATTTTTCAAATCTTAAAGTGCCATGTACATGTTAGAGATGATTATTCCAATTCAACATGATGACTGTTCATTAATATTAATATAGATAATAGTAAGAATGTTATATTTGTAATAACCAAAATGGTTCTGAGTTATAAGCAACTTTTGCCCTCAGATATTTCCATAAAATAATGAAAACAATAAACCAATAAATTATATATTTAAAGCTCCTAAGAAAGGAAACATCACATATGAACCTAATAACCTTTAAGGACTGGAAATGCTGTGAGATTTCCTTTTGACCTAAATGCCTTTTCTAAGAACTGTATTGCAACATGAATTTCTTCCACCGAGTCTCTGCTTTATTATCTGCTTGTTACACATGCTATGCAGGGATGCCCTTCAGTTTATGGTTACTCCTGGCTTCACAATAAAGCTAACCTTCATGCTCCATTAGTCTCCTTATATTTCAGTGAAGGAATCTTAGGAACATGGGAGTATGTTAAAGTCTGAGTATGGGGGAGTTTTTTAGCTATCCTTCCACAGTTTCTTTGGGTTGCGGTAAAATACTGGGTGGAAGATAATTGCTCTTCTACTAGAAGAAAGTGGTTTTTAAATTTTTAATAGAAGGGATACATATTTATCAAAGAACAGGAACTTGTTATTTTTCAACAACCAAGATTATAATTTATCCAATTCTGAAAGATTTATTAAGTACCCGTTATGTTCTAGGCACTATAACTTGGTTCTAGTGATACAACAAAATTAAAAAGTCCCTGACCTCAAGGAGCTTAAATCTGATACATAACTGACTTGAAACATTATTAATGATAAAATTATTAATAAGGTAAAGTAAATCACAAGCTAAGAGATATAATATGCTATATATTGTTATATAGAACATATCACTTAAACATCTTAGCAGTATCAATTCATGTCATCAGTGTTTTGAGTATCTGTTTTGTGGACCTACTGAAATCATTTTTCATATCAGGCTGGCCTTTATCCTTTTACCCAGTACTTTCCTAGATAACTTTTCTCTACTATTTTCAGGTGTTTTTAAAAAGGTCAGCATATATTAACATCTCAAACTATACAGAGTATGGAAAGTAAGTGCATTGCCAAAAATATAATATGTATTCGCAAATGCAATAGAAATACTTATTTTGTGTATTATCTGATGTTTTGGGTTATCCATACCCTACTCTATGAGTAACAGCTTGCTTCCAATTATCCATTTCAGTGATTCTAAACAGAACAGATGATTATAAATCATGGAATATAAACACCACTGGGACAAGGCCATGATTTGCCATAGAGAATAGTCCCAAATTATTGGGATGGAAGAGAGGCTGACTGCAGGAAAATCATCAGACTTGGGGTAGAAGGTGAACCCAACCCCTAATTTCTCTGTAGCTCAGATGGACTGAGTCTTTTATAGACTAGCATTCTGATTCTAGCCTTAGTTGTTGAAATTGTTGTTTGGATTGCTGGTAATGGCTTTTTTCACAAATGGTTAATCTAAAATTTGATACAATACAGGGTAGTAGAAAGATGCAAAATTGTCTGTATTCTGGGTTTAACATAAATTGATAAACTGTCTATGAGTGATTTCTATCTCTATCTCCATATGTATAAATTAGGGATAATAATACTTGCACTATTTACCTTGTTTGGACAGTTAGTTGGCACAGTAGATAAAATTCTGGGCCCAGAGTCAGGAAGACTCATCTTCCTGAGTTCATATATAGTCTCAGACACTTACTAGCTGTGTGAACTGGGGCAAATCACTTAACCCTGTTTGCCTCAGTTTCCTCATCTGTAAAATCATCTCGAGAAGGATATGATGAACCCCTCTAATATCTTTGCCAACAGAACCCTAATATGGTCACAAAGGGTTGAAATTGAATGAACAACAAGCATAAGTTCATGGTAGATATAAATTACTTTGTAAATTTTAAAGCTGTATTAAATATGAATTCTTATCACAGGGGTCAGTATTTTTCTCTTTACTCTTTGCTTCTTCTATATGTATTCCTTGTACCCACTACATGGTGTGACATAGTATAGGTGCTTAATAAATGCTTGTAGATCAGTTGATTGATTGCCTCCTAAGAACAGATAGAGTTTGTCCATGCTGAACTGCTGAATTTCCAGCAGGCCACTCCACCTGATACCTTCCCAATGAAGATAGTTGGTATTCTCCTAGTAAAAGAATATTGAACCTGGAGATGTGAAGGAATAAATACAAAGCTTACTGGCTGATACTTTTCATGATTACAGTATTTCTGATTTGTATAGTCATATTAGTCATCATACTAATTCAAATATGACTATCTTCATTGTTCCTAACTTGTATGGACCTTTCCTACTACTACTTATTTTTCTCTCCAATATGGAGGAGATACTTATTACAACATTATAATCAGAAATTGAATTAGTTTCTGCATTTAATATACTTTTGCAAATCCTTCCATAATTTGTTTTAATGGTATTCTTAAATAATTTTGAATATTCATAAGTGTACAAAGACAAACTATGAACACCCACCAAAAAGTTGCCAAAATAGCCTTCCTAAAGCATGGATTTCACCATTTTATTTTTATGCTAAAGCTTCGTTATTGCCTACCTATTGCTTCCTGCATAAAATACAAACTCCTTATATTGCCCCTTAAAACACGTCACAATCTGGTTTCATGCTAGATTATTCTTACCAAGCTTCCTCTTTTTAGAACCCAAAGTCTGGAGTATATATTTATTCCTACAAAAATCTACCTTAGAGTCAGTTCAGGTTTTCTTTTTTTTAAATGTATGAATCAGCTAAGAATCTCATTTAGATGGAATTTAATTGCCTTTGTCTTCTCAAATATGCCAGCAAAAAATAATGAAGAGGTAAATCTCTGAGGTTTCTTCTCTCTGAACGTGATACTATGAGCTGACACACAGTATATGCCAACATAGGTGGGGGAGGAGAAGAGCTAAAGAATTTTTGAAAGATGGTTTACCTAAAATGATTGCAAAGAAAAGTGATGTCTTTGACTATTAGTAACATAAGAATCCCAAAGAAACTGGCCAAATATTGTACTGGATTATCTATAATAGCTAAGCACTTGTAGGTGTGATTTTGGTTGTTTCTCTGAACTAGTAAATCTAATACTATTATATGCTTTAATCATTTATATAGGAAGACCTGGGATTAAATCCAAATCCTATTCAAATCCCACTTCATCATTATAATTTTAATGTCTGGTGAGGTTTTTTTTTTTCAGTTCTCTTGAATGCAAATTATATGTGTTAAAAGAGATAAATGACAATGTGAAATTCTCTACCTGACCACAGGATTTGCCCACTATAAGCCACAGGTTATTTCTTAAAAAGTTTTTTCTACTATACTCTACAGATGCACCCAAAGTATAGCTTAAGGGCAAATTGTAAGGATGAATTTTCAATTTCCATGTCAATCTCTTGCTTAGGGGTTCTAATTAGGGTCAATTTTTTCCCCTTTTTAGTTGTAGAGGAATAGTTATTCAAAACATGTATCATCCTTTCACAAGCAATCATTATTTGTCACTTCTAAACCCACTACTTGTGTGGCCTTGCACAAGTCCAAGTCATGCAACCAATCTTGGCTTTAGCGTCCTGATCTGTAAAATCAAGAAGCAGGATGTCCCTCCTAGCTCTAAATCTATGGAGACAAGTCTATGAGAATGGAAAAGTCCCTGGACGTATCTATTTCTTTTTTTCCCCAGAAAAAATTGCCATAATATTTGTCAGACTGTATCATAGACCTGAAGACAATTCACTTTTTAGCTAAAAGCCAACTGTAGGAAGTATTGTAGGAGGGCAGTGGGTTGAGAGGGTGAATGAGGTGAGACACTACATATGGTTCTAATGATTTTTGCTAAGAATCATTTAGTTTTGAAATAATACAAATTTTCCCTACAAGTTCTCTGTCCTTTGAGAATAAAGAAATATTTCTAGTACTGTGGTTTGACATTATATCATCCTTCTGGAGTAAACACCTTTTAGAAATGTGTTGATTATTCACTAAGTATCTTTGCATGGGAGATACAGTAATTGTGCAGTGTCGATGCCTAACTGACCATCCACTGAAAATACCTATTATTAATGACTCCTTATCTTGTTGTCTAAGATAATCTTATGACTCCATAATTCTAGCCAGCAACCTTTTCAATGTGAAGTAAAACTTATTGAAAAGAAATGTTCTTATTACAAATATTTTCTGCATTGTAAAACTGTCCAATTACTCTGAACATGGAGTATAACTATGTAGGCAATCCCTGACTTATTAACTTTTGATTTGCCTATGTATATGCAGGGTTATTTCATATTCTTATCCTCATATCCCGCTCCACACCCCAACTCATCCTATAATTCACATTACTATTCTTTTTCAAAATAAAAATAGAGCTTTTAACGAATCTGTGACTTTGAACAAAATAATAAAGAAATTGTAAAATTAGAAGCAACTTAAAGGGAAGTGACTTGGAGTAATACTTCTTAAGAAAGTCTGAATTTGGAGGTAGCTAGATGGCTCAGTGGATTGAGAGCCAGACCTAGAGATGGGAGGTCCTAGGTTTAAATCTGGCTTCAGACACTTCTTAGCTGTGTGACCCTAGGCCAGTCATTTAACCCCCGCTGCCTAGCCCTTACCACTCTTCTGCCTTGCAAACAATATATAGTATTGATTCTAATATGGAAAGTAAGGGTTTAAAAGGTGAATTTCTTACATGTTTCCCTCCACTCTGCCCCAAATACCCAAAATATTGTTGATTGTTATTACCTAGAATGGCATCTATTTCATATTGATATGAGTTAACACATGCTCTTTTTGAAAAACAGAAATAGGAGTATTAAAGAACTATCAATCATTCATAAATCAGTATAAATTAGTCAGATACTTTCCTAAAATCTGAGCTAGCTACATTGAGGCAATAGGTGTTTTTGATTATGGGGAAGACAGGTAGAAAATTTTGGAACTTGTAATCCTTTGGAGGGTAGAGTAGAATTGGATGAAGTATTACTATAGGGAATGTTTAGCAACAAACAGAGGACTTGGACTAAGCTATAGACTTAGGCATGTAAAGCTAAGGTCTAGAAATGAATGAACATCAGGAAATTCACATGTTCTGAAGTGTATGAAAATGTATTTAGCATAGATTTATTCCATCTTACATGCTTGTGTACCCTGGTCAGGGAAAGAAAACTCCTCTGTAATTTACAGTACAATGTATGGAAAGGTGAGATGGTATTAACAAATAGGTGTGATGTAGTGGAATAAATGTTTGATGTGGAGCTAGTGCAGCTAGAGATCCTGATTTCTTATTTGTTTGTTTGTTTTTTACTTAGTACTTTTGTGTTCATTGACAAGTCGGTTTCTGAAAAAGTTTCCTTACTTGTAAACTGAAAGAATCTGGCCGGAAAATCCCTGAGGGAGGTCTTATCCAGCTTTCAAGCTTTGATCCTATAAAAAAATCCTAAAATTTGTAGGAATATGGCTTTTGTCTTCAGAATATTTCTCCATGTCTTCCTTGATCTGTGACATGGCTGAATATTAGTAGAGCTCTGTCTTCTGTCTTCTCTGAGGTGTGTGTGGTTCACAATCAAATTCCACAATTCTTGGAAGACAGGACAAAAAGCACGTCAAAAAAGGGATCTGAATTATTCTGCAAAGCATGTTCCAGATTCAGCTTCTGAGGCTTTATCCTCCATAACTGAAGTCAGAACCTCATGACCTAATAGCAAAGTTCAGTAATGGCCATCTTTTTGATAGACAAAGAGTTTTTAATAGATTAGTAGTTTTATTGAAGTGTGACAGTACCTCTGAAGAAGGAATTTCTCTTTAGTAAACATTTATTAAGGAACTATACTACTCTAGGTCTTGGGGTTACAAACAAAAAGATCCTAGTATATTAGGAGATAGAAGAGAATTATAGGAACATAACAAAGACAAACTTTATCATTTCAGTATTTTGCACAGGACCAGTCTTGTATTCAGGAAAGAAAGAAGTTATTTCTCCATTTATCTTCTTTCTTCTTATATAACATGACATATGCTTTTAGAACCTAGAATTTTATATTATATTTTTAGGACAATAATTAGGCTATGTTTAGGGTTCAATAGGTATTTGGAAACTACTATGAGAACCAAACAACTATTTGTAACATAGTTTTACAAGCAAAATATTAAAAATTTTTAATTGCTAATCTACAAATATACTTTTAGAATCTTGTCTATTCACAATCTGTAGAGTACCTGTTAATGAGGGCATGAATTATTTATTTTTATTTTTAAAAATCAAAACTATGAGAACTTATTTACCTTCATAAGGTTTTTTTTCCCCTTCAAAGTACTTACCTTGGTATTCTATGTACCATAGTGCTACCATTGCTAGATGAACTTTTGCAATTTCTTTCTATGTGAGGCAGTTTACAAAGTATAAAAGAAAATCAATTACCACTTAGTAATATTTCATTTTTGACCAAATACAATATTACCTTATTTCCTGAGTTGAGCCTTAAACTTATTCACTAACTCTAAATCCAAATCACTTTTGGGTATTTCTAAAAATCAAATGAACCTACCATGAAAAGAAGTTTGTCACCATTGTGAAGCCTACTTTTCTCTGAACTAACACTGTCCTCTCCTACCTTTTTGTCCTTGGAGATTCCTGGAGAGGAATTGTATTTCTCAATCTCATCTTTTCTCAGAAAAGGACCCAACTCATTGACCATCTCTACCCTGAAACCCGAACTGATTTCTTTAGTCAGACATTTTCCTACTTTTTGAATTCCTCAGACTAGTCCATTATATGGATATAATAATTTTCTACTTTTCATTATTCTTATTTGTAGAAGCGGTGTGATATCATGGACAGAGAACTAGTCTTGGGGGTAGGAAGATCTGAGTTCAAATCCAGACTCTGACATATACTGACTGTGTGATCTTAGGTAAGTCACTTACTTTCTTAACCTTCTAAGCAACTCTAAAGATAAGTTGAAGAATAGTCATTAACCTGAATTGATAGAGGGAGCTCTGCCATCTTGGCATCCATCACTTTAATAAAATTATATATATGAATAATACCTGTGGGTAGAGCATATATTCCTTATGATCCAAATATTTCCATTGCTTTATATGTAGTAGATGATTAATAGGTCTTTGTTGAATTGAATTGAAAATAGGTTTGGATGGCAACCCACCCATAACTAGGGTATAAAAAATCTTCATTCAAATTTTTTGGAATACAGGGACTTTTCCAAAATGACTCCTTTGATGAACAGTACATCTTTGGCTATGTAAATGCTTTTATTTTTGTTAGGGGAAAAATCATAACAATGAGCTATTCTATGAAAGGGTAGCTCTGAAGGCAAATCACTACATCTACCAGCTCTTGGCAATGGCTCACTGATTTCAAGCCTTCCTGGCAGGTCATTCTAACTAGGGTTTCCCCCACCCCCCTATCATTGACTAAAAGAACACTAACAATAACAAGTCACCACCCAGCAGTCTGAACCATTTTATCTTGGTAAATGACTCATCTTTCCCCGTATTACCTCTTAGGAGGAACCCTAATGTCTTCAGCATACAGTGGATGCAAGGGGAAGATTCTTGGTGACTTAGATAGGGAACCTGCCATATCAGTGTCTGCCTAGCAACTGAAAGGTGACACAGAGAGCCTCCTTTTCAACCCATTTCCTCTTGATGAGAGGAAAGGATTCTCCTGCGAGTTATTACCTGAAATAATACCATATGGTAAAATGTAAACAACATCTGCATATTCATGTAATAATTTCATCTGTTTAATTAGTTCCAGCAAAGCAGTTTACCCTCTGAGGCCCTTGCTGTCAGCTCTGCGCTCATACATCCATGCCCTGCTGTCGAGCTTGACAGCCTTCTATTGTTCATTCACTGCTTCCACCTCACCAGTTAATGTAAGTGAATCTTTTGAGGGGTGGAGAGCCTGTCCCTATTGATCCACATATATGGTATGGGGGGGAAGCTTGTCAGCCTAGCAAAGGGATACTAAAGACAAATTTGACAGATATGGTGTAGCTGTAGCAGTGGTGGTGCTTTCTTAAAAAAATTTTTTTTCCCAAGAAAGTGTGAGCATAACAGAGCTCTTGAGGAAGAATGGGTTTTAATTCTTTACTCTTTGAACAAAGTGGGAGACTTTAAAGGCAGACTAACTATTAGGACCAAGATTCTCATTCCATTCTTCTAAATGTCTTTGCCAACCTGACAGCACAGTTATTCTGCCTAACGTTGAGCCCTAGAGGGCCGTAGGAAGGGGCTGGTCAGATTTTTGGAACTGTGAGTCAACATTCATTGTGGATGAAGTTGAAGTATAAGATCTAATACAAATAGAAATATTTCTTGAAATTTTTTAAGAGATGGAGATTTTATAAAACAAGAATTCATCAGTCACTGAAAATGGTTATACATTTACATATATATAGTTAGTTGTGAACTATTATTCTCCTCTTTCTTATTTACTTATTTCAATTTAAAAGCAATTGTATGAGGGTATATGAGTTGTAGTTCAGAGATCTTTGAACTAATTCCTTCATCTGGGGAATTCTTATGTGGAGGTCATAATGGCCCAAACCTTTTTATAATGAAGAAGCTTAGAAATGCCTAATGGCTTTTCTAGACCTAAACCAGCCTCCCTACTCTCTTATTATCAGACATAAAACAGCATTATGCCCTTGCCTTGATGGGGCTGATTTTGTGTCAAGTCCTTGCCATCTCTAATCACTTGGCAAAAGCTCAAAGAAAAAAGGCACCTCCTGGAGCACATACATTTTAGCCCTTAAATAATTTCCTTCCACATTGGTAAACCTCTGACATCACTTTACAATAAAGGAAAGTAGCATCTTCTCCCCTTGCTTGAGATGTTTCTGAATATAAAGATGTACTAAATAAACCTATTTGATTAACCCACTTTCTACTTCTTCAGCTCTCTACATTTCCTAAGCATCTAATGGGAATTCCTCTTGAGATATTTGACCTCTGGTATTGAATCAGGTTGTTCCCTATCCCCCTCAACTTGATAAGTGAATAAATGGGGGTGGTCAAGGTAGTATGCTTGTGTGGCAGTTGTTGAATTAGTCTTTAGGAACCATTCTAAGAAGCTTGATCCCAGAGCACCCCTCGACAATTCAGGGACTCCAGGGACCTGATAACTTGGGGCTTTGGTGCAGTGTGGAAATGATGAACTTCTTGTTTGCTTCTAGATGTATGAAAGTCTAGCAGGAAAAGAACTTGCTATTTTGGTATGATACAGAAAAACTTAAGTATTCCCTTGGTCTTCCCATGACTGATGACATAAGCAGGGGACATGTGGGGGGTACTGCATTCATTAAAAGGAGAGGCATAAAAACTAATTGGGGGGAGTGCAGAGCTAAGTTGGTGGATTAGAGGCAGTGACTCTGGTGAATTCACTCAACATTATCCTTTAAACAATTTTAAAATAATGCCCTAAATAACATTTTGGAGAATCAGAGCCAATAAAAAGTCAGAGTAAGACATTTTTTCTAGTCTCAGTAAACTTAGAATGTTGGCAGGGGAAGTCTTTGATGCTTGTGTTGTGGTTTGTTTACAGAGCATGCAAAAGGGGAAAGCTGTAGCACTTGTTACCATTGCTGCTGCTGCTGGAGCTTTCAATTCATAAACCATAAGACCTTCAGGAAGAGATTACAAGGAATTTGTTGATTTACTGAATATAGCTAGCACTATTTGGCAACGCTATTGACATATGAAGTTCTGGGTTATAATTCCCCAAAAAAGGAGGAGAATTTGAGGTTGGACATATAAGAGACCAGGGACCCTGGTAACAGTTCCAAGGCAGAAAGAAGCCTTTGCAATGCAGTTTCCAGAAAGAAGTGTTTTTTTTTTTCAGATTTTTCAGGGCTGAGAGAATTTCTAGTGTTTGGGACTATAGACAAACATGAGTTTTCCTGAATAAAAATCAGAGTGTAGAATACGAGAGCCTTGATCACACCTTTCCCTAGATAACTCTATCTTGTAAGGACTGAAAACTTGCAGACACCCAGAACTAGCTCTGAAAGCAGAAGCAGCTCAAAAAGCCTAAGCTTAGCCAGTGTCTCTATATCTGTAGGAGAACAAAGCCCACATTTAACATGAAGTTTAAGGTCAAGAAATAAGCTTGAACAATGAGCAAACAACAAAAAAGAACTTGATAATAAAAAGCTACTATTGTGGCAGGTAAGACTGAGATGCACTCAGAGTGTGAAAGCAGCTATAAGCAAGTCTCAAAGAAAAAAATACTAATATACCCACAAGAATTATTGGAAGAGCTAAAGAAAGAGATAAAAGTGGTAGACAGAAAAATAGGAAGTGAAATGAGAACAATACTAGAAAATTATAAAAAAGAGAATTAACAATTGATAAAAGTTACAAAACATTTATAAAAATAAAATCTTAAAAAAATCAAAATTGGCATAATCGAAAAAATGGCAGAAAAATTAACTGAAGAAAATAGGTTCTTAAAAAATCAGAATTGGCAAGTGGAAGCTAAAAAATCCATGAGAC
Organism: Monodelphis domestica; assembly: GCF_027887165.1. NCBI lineage: Eukaryota > Metazoa > Chordata > Mammalia > Didelphimorphia > Didelphidae > Monodelphis > Monodelphis domestica. The sequence continues at coordinate 138,569,966 of NC_077227.1, forward strand.
ATCAAGAAACAATAAAAACAAAGTAAAAAAAATGAAAAACATTGAAATAAGTGTGATATACTTCATCAGAAAAACAACTGAACTGAAAATACATCAAGAAGAGAGAATTTAATGATTGTATAACTACCTAAAAAGGAAGGATTAAAAATATTAGACATCATATTTCAATAAATTATAAAGGAAAACTGCCATGATATCTTATATCTGAAGGATAAAATAGACCCAGAAAAAATTCACCAATCATTTTTTAAAAAAGACCACAAAATAAAAATTACCCAAAAGAGAATAGCCAAATTCCAGAGCTCCCATGTGTAAAAGTTAAATTAGACTCTAGTAATAGAAATATTATATTTTATGAGATTTATTAAAGATTATTAGAAATCAAGGATACAAAATAATAAACCTGTGTGCATAGGACTGATTAGCCCATTCACATCTTACTCACTACATCTTGCCATGTCTGAGAAGAAGAAGAGAGAGCCAGAAGTAGGCATTACAGCCAGTTTAAATATCAATTGTGATCTCGCCCAGGTGGGGACTCAGGTGAGATTATAGGGAATTCTGGGAAATACCAATAACTTCTGGGGATCGAAGTCTGGGGTTCAAATCTCCATTTTACATTATCCCCCTGAGGCCCGAGGAAGACTAGTCTCTCTGCTGGGGCTTGTAAACACCAACTTTAAAATTACAATAATTTGAGGATAAGAGGAAAAGAAAACAAAACCAATGATTGCCAGGCACATTGACAAAAAGCCAGTTAGGGGGCAGTCCCCTTTGGCATGAAAGTATACATATAAATTAAATGTTCAATCAACCACACCCAAAGTTCATTCTTGATCTTCTCCTCCACAGCTTGTGGTCTGTGGAGGCATACTCATGGTGTCTTCTCCAAATAGTTCAATTTCTGGATTCGGAGAGGTATCATGTTTCTTAACCTAAAATTAATCTCAAAAGGAATTTACACTTTGCAATTTAGAATAATAATAATTTTACACTAACCCCCCCCAAAGAGGGTGATTGAAAAACACAGGGATCATTTAGGGATACATGGCTGAGTTATGAGGTATATGAATCAATTGGTATAAGAAATAAAAAATAATTTTAAAATCCCAATAAAATGATAATTTCTGGATGAAATATAGACTATCAAAGTCTTATGTGTAAAAATTCCAAATAAAGGAAAAATAAATCTATAACAGGTCCTTGAATCAGGGCCCAATTAAAATGATATAAGCAAATAAGCCTTTACCCAGTTAGTAGCCAGGACTATAGAAAGTCACCAAATTATGAAAGACAGAAAAGGGACTAGATTATAGGAGTCAGGTAGGAGCCAAATTTGAGATACTTGTTTGTAAGCATTTTCACAAAGAGTGTGGATACAAGGAAGGCCTACTACTTAACATATGTCAAGCATCACAACCTTGAGTCCACATTAATATTTCCTATGTGCTCCTTTTGGCACTATTCAGGTTTAGCTTTATGCTTCTGTGGCCTTGTACAATGACTGTGTTTGTATTTTTTGTCCTGGAATTAGACAGAATCATTAAGCAAAGTCCCATAATTTTCTAAAACAATCAATGGCATCATTTTTATAATCTCAAGATTTTGGGGCATGCATTGACATTATAGCAATCTTCAATACAGTGAAGATGTGATAAGTGAACCACAATATAGTGAGGAACAACTGTACATGATTGTGACAGAGTAGTATTAAGCTATAACAAATGATAAGGGGAGGGTGGTTTCAGAAAAATTATGTGGTAAGACATATTAACTGATGCAAAATGAAGTGAAAAGCACTAGGAGATATTTGTGCACAGTAACAGCAATTTTAATGATGACCAATTGTGAAAAACTTGGTTACTTTTATCAATACAATGACCTCAGATAATTTCAAAAGACTCAGGATGAAAAAGTTCTATCTACTTACAGAAAGAGAACTGATGCATTCTGATCTGAGTTCAAATTGAAATATAATATTCTCACTTAAGTTGTTTTTTTTTTGCAGTATAACTAATATGGAAAAATATTTTGCTTGGCTTCATATGTATGGTTGGTATCATATTTCTTGCCTTCTTGGTGAGTAAGAGGGTGAATGGGAAGGAAGAAAACAATTTAGAATTTAAATTTTTTTGGAAAAATATGTAAAAAGTAAATTACTTATAAATCCATATATATGTGTCTTATCTATCTCTCTATCTCTCTATCTATGACAGCTTTTGACTGAATCTCTTTGAGTATTAGAATCTTGATTTGCCTTATACTTCCCCTAGAGTGTGGGAATAGAGGGGTTGTGCTTTTCTGCTACTAACATTCCCACATGAATTAGGCAAGCTCATCACTAATTCTCTATTTTTCCTTTTTGCATTTCTTTTACTGTGTAGATGACAAATAGTTTTGAGGTAGATGCTTCCAAACTACTAGACAACCTCATGAATTCCATGTTCTGGCTTCTGTGAGTGGAGTTGATTGGTGGAAGATCTTTTTGCATAAGAAAGGATAGACAGAAATGAGATGATTGGGCTGTATCTGGATATTTTACTAGCAGACATATATCAGGAGTTGATTGGGCAATACAAAACTGAGGTGAAATATAACATCCCTAATTATCAGTTCTATAAACTACTTTATTTTCTTTTAAATTTTAAGTTTCAGGCTTCCAGGAGGTTTTTTAACAATACTATATGAATTGTTACAGAATCCTATTGCCTTTTGATCAAATGCACACTTAAAAATGTTCTACATTTAACATTCCTTTCATAAGTAGGAAATATGTGAGGGGAGACTTATCTGTGTGCCCAGGCCATAAAACATGTATAATAAATGCTGCCCATTTTTTCAGTCTGATTCTTTACTCTGGACTCCACCTTTTAAGGTCCAATAGAAAAAAAATGGCATTTTTATTCTTTTTTGAATCAGATTATTTTTGCATAGTAGTCAAATTTCTGTTTATTTCCTTCTAAATCAGACCAATTTCTTTGTGATAACTTTTATTTGAACATTTTATATTAATATCTATTGTATGCCTTACCCAATATTAATAATAGAACTGATATGAGAGGTATAGATTTTACATCATTAGAATATTGATTATAGCTCATAAAAGTGTGTTTTTTTCTTTTCCATTTTACACAAATCTCTACTGATTGCTTTACTGTTAGATTTCTATGCACTGCAAATTGCAGGTTCATAGGATAATGTTTGCCGGCTATCCAATAAATCCTGAGATACTTCCTCAGAGGGCTGAATCTCTTTTATGAATCCCATACATGTTTAGGGAGTAGAGGAAGGAATAAGCATTTAAATAAATCCTACTATGTGCTAAGTACTATGCTAGATGCTTTACATATATGATCTAATTTGAATCCTACCCCGTCTAAGAATTTCATTTTTATTGATCTTGAAGTGGTATAAATTCAGGGGAAATTTTGGATAGTGTATGGTGTAGGGAACCAGATGAAACATGCCTGAATCTTGAACTCTTGAAGAGAAGCAGTCAGCCATCCCTTAGAGGACTAAATTGTCAGTTTGGGTGGGGTTTAGGAGAGAGAGATCAAAGATGATGCAAATACTCATTCTATGCCTAATCAATATTGTACATTGAGGGTTGTTATAACTCCTCCTTTTGAGAAAAATCTAGATGTATATTAAAATCTAAGTTTTAAATAATTTGGCCCTTGGGATTCAGTGTGGAATTTTAATGAGCCAAAGAGAGTGAGAAAAAGTTTTTGGCTCCATTTTCATTAGAGTCCAAACTCTTCTATGCTTGAAACTAGTAGAATTATATATCTAGATCCAAAGTAATGAAGCCTTTTTGTGAATAATGGTGTTTAAACAATATTCTTTGTCCTATGGGCACAGCAACAGTTGCATAAACTTGTACATGCTTGTATTTTCTCATGGGGAATGTTACACATATTTAATAATTTTATCCATTGGACTTTCTTCCTCAAGCCTAATTCCATTTAGTCCCAATTATAGTAAAATATTACTTCTATATTGCATAGTAGAATTGTGGAATGAAAAAAGAGTATTAAGTTTGGTGTCAGATATCCTGGGTTTGAATCTCAGCTCTGCTACTTACTATGTAATTTAGAGCAAATCAATTCACCTTTCTGGGCCTATTTCCTCATCTATAAAATGAAAGGGTTATTCTAGATGACTTCTGGCAGTAATTTTCCTCTCTATTTCCTTGTTCTCATTAAGGATGTGCTGAACAATGAATGGCTAAGTTCAAATATATATATACACACATATATATATATGTGTACATATTTTTTCTCCTTTTAAAGAAGGTTACTGCTATATGACTATACTTTGGAAGACATACAAAATGGTGACATTTAGTGAAAATATACTTTATTTTTTATCATAGTATATGTGATTGATAAAATCCAATAACAAATAATTTAAAATATTGAAGAAAATGAAAATAATTTATGAACACACATTTATAAAATTTGTAGGTATCTATTTTTTCTTTTCTGGTAAAGTTTTAGACATAAATATTGTCGCTTTTGTTTGTATGTTAATATAATTTGCAGACTTTAAAGAATATCTAGTCTACTTTATATAAGTTACTAGAGTAGACAGAAATTGTCCAATGTGTTTTTTTAATCACCTTCATTGGGAGCAAAGTCATATTTTAATCCCTTTGTCTTTAAGATGAAAGAATTCAAATACCACAGACATCATCAAGTCTTTAGACAAGAGGAAATTTGGTCCAGAGACATGACATGATTTGTGAAATGGCTCATAACTAACTAGTGGTAAAATGAGAACAAAACAGATCTTCAGATTTCAAAACCCACGCCTCCTTCTAGTACTCAACAAATATTTAAAAAAGCATTTTCAGTGTTCCAGGCATTGTGCCAAGTACTAGTTAATGATGGGAAAAAGGTACAAAATTCCTGCCTTCAAGGAGTTTATATTCTAATGAATTCTAACTCTATCCATTACTTTGGCTTTTCTCTTGAACTTTCATGAGATTTCTTATTTTGACCTAGGATGAGTGAAGAAACCTTATTTCTCCTAATAAGAAAGAGACATTGGCCTGCCTCATGGATTGAGTCATAGGAAGGCTACTCTCCAGCTGGAGAAGAAAATGTGCACTATCTACTAGATCCCTATTTAAATCAATTATTTTTACAAGCTAAGTTCTATCCTTAGTTGTTTCAATGCAATTGAAGGAATTTAAGTACTTAAGATCTCCTATATCTGAATATCCTAGGGAACACTTCATTCATCCTGCCCTAGTGAGGACTTTGGCTAGGTGCTGGGAATATCAAGACAAAAATGAAAAACAGTCTAGGCCTTCAGGGAGCTAAAATAATATTATCTTGCTATAGATATTTTATGATGAAAATTTTAAAATCAACTAAAACCCAAGAAACCTCATTAAATATGAAGTGGTCCTTCCATTTCTACTTGTCAGTGGTAAGGATTGCACCCAGCTTCAAACTAACTAGAAGTTGTGACTTAAGTTGTCACATTGCCTTGCATTTTCAGTAGATTTCCCCCTTTTCCTAGGAAAAATTCTACAACTAATGGAAACATTTTTTACCCCTCAAAGTAAAACAAAATTTTTCCTTTCAGCTACTCTCTCCATTAAGTGGCTCAGATGTGGAGATATTTATGCAGTCCTTGAAGTGCTGCCTAAATTAGCCCTCAAAAAAGTCAATTATACTTTTAAAGCTACTGTCTATAATTGTTGTGGTCTCCTTGTGCTTGTATCCAAATTGTTTCTAATGGGCATTTCAGGGCATAGGGGTTAATGGTGTTTTAGTGAGACAAAAATGCTGGCTAAAGCAGGGTTAATTTATCAAAATAACTTTGCATGGTATTGTATCCGAGCAATTTCAGTCTTCCCAAAGTCTATTTAACTGGCAGCTAGTTTCTCATCTTTAACAGCACTATTAAGTGATTTATGCTACTCAATTGCTTTATTGTTGTAGCTTTCGCTTAAATAATTGTTTTAGATGACTTGGGCATGATTCTACCCAGACCAACTTTACAGTCTCCATTTCTGTTTTAGAGGATTAAACGAACTCCAGTAGACAAGAATCCAAGCCTTAATTAGACTGCTCTTTGTCTTCCTTCCCCTTTCCGTGTTGTGGTTTTTTTTCTTTTCCTTTTCAGATAATTGTGATAAGGGAAACACCCATGTCACGATTCACTGGTGTCTGACTAATCCAGTGGTGTTCACCATGGCATTGCCCATGATCAATAACTAATTTTCAAAGTAGCATTTCTTTCCAGTGCTCCTTGTTAAAAAATTGCTTTTGGCTGAGAGAGGAGGAAAAAGGTCATCACTTTGACATCGTCACAAGTCTTTCAAAATCCAGTGGGCCGTCCAATTGAATTACTGTCCTAAACTAATTGATATAAATTTGAACAGAAGAATGCTTGTTACTGCAGAATGTCATAATGATATCCTTGGCAAGAACACGTCAGTGATGGGGGAGGAGGGACATCAGGCACCAATTACAAAACATGCAGACACTGCTCTGGAATTGGAGATTGGAAAAAAAGCAAATGGGGAAAATCTCACTCAGTTGCATTGCCTAATCCAAATTTATTAGGAAAGCCAATTAAGAAGGCTACAAATTTCCTTTCTATAATTATCAATGTTTTAACTTAATTTTTATGTAACAATCATTTATATTCTCTCCCTCCCACACCTTTCATAAAGAAGTAAAGCAAAATGAAAAACAAAATGCTTATAACAAATATGCACAATCAAGCAAAATAAATATCTAAGTTTGCCTATGTCCAAAAATCATCTTATTCCACATATTTAGCCTATCACCTCTTGTTCAGAAGATGGGTAATTTATTATCATTGGTCTTCTGGAATCCTGTTGGTCATTGTGTTGATGAGAGTACTTAATTTTTTCAGAGTTAAAATTGATATTAAAAATAAAATAGGTTCCTTTGAAAGATTATTCACTATCTAAAATATGATAACTTTGAAAGTATTTGAATGGTACTAGCTATATGGACCTGAGGCATTTTATACCGAACTGATAGCTTTTGTTTTAGATAACATAGTACAGAGATTTGTTCCTGGGAAAATATTAGCAGAAAGCCTGGAGAGAGCAAAAATTAAGCACTTTTCCCCCAATGGAGTATCCAGAGAAGAGGCTAATGACAGGATAGCTAATAAGACAGTTCCCTGCAGGTCATCTTTCATGGTAGCATGCTTCCTTTTCCTTAAACATAAAATTCAGCTTTAAAATTCTACAAATATCATTATTTGCCAGAAAAGCAGAATAGAGGGAAGGGCTTTTGTGCACTTATAAAGTAAAAAAAAAAAGATTTCCCCCTCTCTACCAAAAGTACTTCTAAAAAAGACTTCATTGATGCTTCTGGGAAGGCATTGTAGGCATTTATAATAATGCTAAAGAATGAAAATACCATGTAGTAATTAAGTGCCTACATTTATTGACAATTTCTTTTAATTATATAGATATTTGAAGATACTAATTCTTCTTTTCCCATTACCACAGAAATGATATATATTCAGTGAAATATATATTTGGGAAAGAACATTAGGCAGAGACAGAAGATAAAAATTTTATTTCTTTGATCTACCTCTTTCTAGTTGTGTTACCATGGACAAGGCCTGACCCTCTCTTTGCTCCTCAGTTAGGTGGAGATAATAATTTGTCCTGCCTACCTTATGGGTTGTTTTTCAAGGATCAAATGAAATAACAAAAATGACATTTTCCAAAACTGTAACTCACCAAACAAATGTGAGGTAAAAATATTCATTGTAATTTAAAGGATATATTTTTCCTGTCCCTCAATGTGCATTTTTTTATCATGATAAATTTTCAAGATTCCATTTATTCTGTTTCTTTTCCACTTTCATATGGAATTTAAGAACTCACTAAAAAGTTTTACTATGCTTCCTAGTTCCATTGGATATTCTCTACTTTACTTACTCTACATTCCAGTTAATATGGCCTTCTTTACATTCCTTTCATGTGATACTTCATCTCCTATCTACATGATGGCCATTTGATAGTGTCTACAATGCAATTCATTTTCACGTCTGTCTAAAAGAATCTTGATCCTCCTTTGAAATACAGCTCAGGCATCAACTTCTGAATGAAGCCTTTCCTGTTTCCTGAATTGCTAGTGTCCTCCCCCCACAAAAGATTGTATTTTAACTACTTTGTTTTTATTTCTATTTTCACCAGATATTTAAATGGAATATGTATTTTCATATTTGGCTCTTCAATGAAAATATAAATTTTTTGCTGATAAGAATTATTTCATTTCTGTAAGTTGTATCTTTTGTGCTTAGCACAGTGCTTGGCATCTTTGCCAAGGAGCTTCAGATGTTGTCTATCTAAATACATGCCAGAATCTTTACAATAATTATTCTTCATCTACTTGGTTTTTCTTGCATGAACAGTTAAGTCAAATTCATTGGATTAATTTTATATATAGTACATCTATATGTAGATATAATAGATATAAATATAGAAGACCCTATATATTATATCTAAAGGTAGATATTACACACACACACACATATACATATATATATATACACACACATATTTATCATCCACAGGAGTCATATATTTTGGAGTTTCCTGTATTCAGTAAGGTGTCACACATAGAATGGAGAATCTTGAGAAGTTTATCCATTTTAAAGGATTCATCTTCAAATTAGACTCTGTATTGGATGTCTTCTATGACAGTGATGAATATATTTGGTGAGTGGATATTCCCGTTTTGTGCCTGGTATATTATTAGTGACAATAGAACAAAATTATCTGTGTTATAGCTTCCATGGAATTCCTCTGTGATTGATCTTCATTGGCCTTCTCTCTGATCCTCAGGTATGCCATTACATTTTCCATCTTTGTGCCTTTGCAATGGTCTTCACCTATATTTGGAAGACACTTTTTCTTGGCCTCTGCTTCACAGAATTTCTCTTTTTTTCAAGTCAGCTCAACCATATCTTTTAAACAAAGCCTTTCCTGATTCATTCCAACTTCAAATATCCTCCTTATTTAACTACCTTGTATTTAACTACTTTGGACTAAGTGCTGTTTTAGTCTTTGTATTTTTATTTTTAATGCCTACCAGAGTGTCTGAAATATCAAAGACCCAATAAATGCTTGTTGATTGATTGATATTTACCTTAAGTTTTCTCTTCTCCAGTCAGTTTATTAGTTAAATTTTTTTTCTGACTGCAAAATTATACTTCCATTACATTTTACATTTGGAATTCACCTAAAAGCCTAGGTATTTGAGCTATTATCTCATTATGGTTTCCCTATATAATACCCAGGAAGCTATTTTTCAATCCCATAACTTCACATTTATCCATGTTGTATTTCAACTTCGTCGATTCAAATTGACAAAGCCCTACATAGTCAGTTGAATTAATTAAGTTACACTGAGGATGGGTCAGAAATGAAGGCAATTCAGGTGAGGTTATATCAAAGCAGTCCCTTATTTGAACAAATGAACAAAGGCATGAATCTACTAGAAGATACATGAGGTGCACAGACCTTAGAAACCTCAAAATTTAAGATTTGCGAAGTCACTTTTTTACAACTTGAATAAAACTTTCCTAGAACAAATCAATTGAGTTAAAACAGGTACATCTTTGTTTATTTGGTATTACAATTAGACTTAGTCATCAAAGTTTACACACAAATAATTCTATTTCTTCCAGTATACTGAGGGATGATGCCCTAGATCTCATTGCCATTCCTACCAATCCCACTATATACTCATTGATAAAAGTACATTAATACAATGATTACAGTACAATTCATGATTAGTATCCTTTCCATAATTTTTATACTTGATAGTAATTGTCTTTTTTGTATTATCAATAATAATAATGATGGAATAATGGTAAAAACACATTGTATGGAAAATGAGCCTATGCAGATGGGTGGACCTGCTTATGAATGGCCAATTCGGAAAACCAATGAAGAGCATTAAAAGCAGGGCAGTCATGAACCATAATTAAAACTATGTAGAATAAAAAAAAAAAAACATCCAGTATGGGTGGGGAATTAGCCTTTCTCTTCTTTTCAAATTTATCAAAGCAAATTTCCTAAGGCTTTACACTACTTTATAATGGGCTGTTTGTTTTGTTTGTTCTTCTTAATAGATTAAAGTAAGAGATAATTTGCATTATCATACTTTTTCTAAGTTTCTTACACATTGGTTGGTTTTCATCTAGCCCCTTATCTCATTGAAAGCAAGAATTTTCTCTACTGAATATATATACAATATATATATTCTAATATATAACTTACCCTCTGCTTAAATGCTTAATTATAGGAAACTATTATCTTTTTTGAGTCAGCTAATTTCATTTTTAAACCATTCTAATAATTTTTTGGGAAAAAAAGCCTTACATTGAGCCCAGATCCACCTCCTTCACTCTTCCACCATTGTTCCTAGTTTAGTACTGCCTTCTTACTTTTGTAGGTACTTAGCTTGCTTAAGGCTCAGTTTATGTTTATTTTCTTGAAGAAGCCTTTCCAGATCCCTCTATTTATTAGTGTTAGTTGTCTTTTCCTAAATTATGATGCACTTAATTATCTTCACAAATGTTTTCATACATGACAGAAGTTCTTCCTGTAGGTCTTTCGATGTATTTTTAAAAATTGTCATTCATTATGGTGCAGTAGTATTCCATCATCACAACAATATTCCAAAATTTGTTTAACAATTATATCAACTAACCCATTATATTATTATTATATCTGTGAAGTCACAGATCCATTCCCTGTCCCCTTTCTTTTATCAAACTTTATCACAGTACCTTGAATAGAGCAGGCACTTAACAAATGATCCTCGAATTGTAGCAAATTGAAGTGTCCTTTGCAACAATGCTGAATAAGTCTACTTCATTTTCAACATTACAATTTTCTAGGTATATTAAGAAGTTGTTATCATGAAACTAATTCCCAAATCTTCCCCAGACTGATCTTCTCCAGTTCCTTCCAATGTTTTTTCCATAGAAATGGTTTCCTTATCATCCATTACCCTTATTGCCCTTCTGTGAACAATGAGTGCTAGTTTGTCAGTACCCCTCTTAATACGTACACCTTTTTCTGAACATAGTGCTTTTCATATGGTCTGATGAACACAGAATATATCAGGACAATTACTTCCTGTGAACGTATTCCAGTTAAGTCCTTTATGAAACATAAAGGAAATCCATGTATGAATCAGAATAAGGCAATGTCATTGGATGAATATTATTCTTGGGTGACTCTTTAAAGACAGAGTTTACACCGAGGCATTTTAAGCAAAAGGCCACAGTCAGGGAAAAATTAATTTCTTCTCCTTTTGGGTGACAGGTTATGACGTTCTCTTTTTGTTCTTTCCTCTCATTGACCATGGAACCCGAGAGCTGATTTTCTCTTCTAGAACACATTACATTCAGCAGTTAAAGAGTAAGTCCCAGAAAAGTGAAGTCAAAAGTGAGGGAGTAGAGACACACTTTTTAACCAGACAAAGCAACAGAGGGATAGTAACTTGAGTTTGAAAATAGTCACAGAGAGCAGGAGATAGCAGGAAAGAAGAGAGCTGGAAGTGGACTTAATAGAGAGCTAGCCTTGGCCATTGAGAGTTAATCTCTAAAGAGGAGAAGACTCTAAGAACCCATATGAGAAATTTGCCTAGTGTTTTTTTTTTTAATCACTGGATGAGAATGGACTTTTAAGGTCCTGAGTACTTGAGGAATTAGTAATTAGATATATTTTTATTTTTATTTTTTTAGTCATATATTTTCCTCACACATGGTCCCCATTACCAGTCACTTGAGGTTTAAGCCTACACTTTTCATAGACACAATGGATATTTGTGCAAGCATACGCCTCAGGTTTTTTGAGGGAATGTTTTTCAGTTACTATTCTCACTATGTGATTTATTAAATGCCTATATATGTAAATATAAAGATATTTTGGTTATACATAATAAATTTGAAGCTTACAAAGTGAACTTAGGGTAGTGATCTGATGTTTGTGTTGTATGTATATGTGTATATTCCAAACACACTGTAGTGTCATGGTATCAACTCTTTTTTCATTTGTATTATATTTTTGCTGTGAGATGAAAAGGAGTGTTCATAATGGTGAACTGGGATGTTTTGATTTCCTAAAAACTTTCTAAATCATTAAAAGATGTCTAGATTATTATGTGTAATGTCACTTCAATATTAAATTTATATTATACACTAATATTTTAAAATGATTTATATATTATATATACATTGAAATAGTCTGTTAAGCAGTATATTTTATTAATCATAGAATACTTTTCCACAGTATGAGATAACATGGTTTTTTGGCAGGTAACACATATCTATAGACTTACACATTGTGTATCTTTTGCTACTCTTTGCAGTCCATACTTACTCCTTCAATCATTTAACTGATATTGTACTTGGCCCTTAGAACACAGTAAATAAGAATGTCCAGCAATATCCACAATTGGATAAAACTGTTATTTGATTTTAAAAAAGGCATAATAGTTCCATGTTTTTTGCCCCCTTTTACCTAATTAATTATTTTCTCAAGGTATATGAGTGACTATTCTTTTCCATGAATGTATTTATTTGGTGACTATGCTGTTCAGCCAAAAAATTCTATACAAATCATTTCTCAGGGAGCTTCTATGATTTCACTATGTTGAAATGTGACCCTGATTTTACTTTTTAAATAAAAATGAGAGTAAAATCAGTTCAAACACTCTCAACATGGTCCCCACTAGTAATAATGGTAGTATTAAAATTTACATTTTTTTAATCAATAAGCCTAAAATGTAAACAATCTTCTTGGAGCTAGAAAAATGAGAATGGAGAAAACTATCTTCATCAGATACTGCTACCTCAGGTCAGAAGTAAGGAGAATACCATGGAAGAAGCTTAATTTCTTTGTATCAGTTTGAAGTGTATTTGATCTTCAGGCCCATAATAACAGAACATAGAAATTTGAAGCCATGGTCTTTTTTGGAAATTAAAATTCTTTGTTAGTCAAGAAAGTGTTAAGTTCAATTAAACTAAACCAAACTATTTCCCTTCAATATGCAAACAGGAATCAGCCTGTTGCTATTTCTAAAGAAAGAAAGGCTTCATTGATAGCCACTGATATTTGAATTCAGATCTCCATCAAGCTCCAATTTGCCGTTTGCCCATCAATCAAAAAGAGTCATATGAAATAATTATTCATGCAGATAATTATTTTACAAAATAGAAGGTGTTTTCAGTGCCCCTTTACATTTCTTGACCAATCATTACTGTAATATTTATTGGGAAAGGAAATAGGATTGGGAAAATGGGGGATAAATGGAGGTTTGTATGGGGTAAGGAGGAGAGAGGAGAGAGAGGGTATATTGCTTGGTGAGGCAAGGGAGGGAGATGCCCCCTGCTGAGAGGAAACAGCAGAGGTCCAACAGGATCTTTTATTGCCTTGATGACTGAACTGATTTTCAGCTCCCTCTATGACCAGAAAAGATAGTCCACTTATCTGACTGTGAATTCAAATAATATAAAGTTTAATAATCCAGTTGGAATTGGAGTTTTTCCTTAGCTTCAGAGTATAGGGCCAGGTCCTAGAGGCTGGTGGAGAGTTTGTCCCACTCCCTTCTACTCTGGTTGTTCTAATTCAGAATCTTAGCAGTACACAGAAAGCAAACAAGAACAAATCTGACCTTCAGAAGCCTGTGTCTTCCAGCTGAACCAAGAAGAGCATGCCACTCCAGACTGGGCTGACCAAGCTCCTCTCTCCTCCAACACCAGGCAGCAAGTCCCACCTGGCAGGAAGGAAGTACTAGTCACAAGACCCAACTGCCACTCCCAGTTGGGCCCTTCCCCCACAAACTGTCAGTCTTGTTTCCTTTCCACATTACTTCCCTGAATACTAATAATGGTGTTAGACATTAATAGCTTGTTTTAAGGTAAAGGGGCAATAGAATAGTACTGAGGAAGAAACTCTTAGCTTTTGCAATGTAAAATAAACCTTTCATGGAAAAATATTTAATAGTAAATGCAGTCATGAGGAAATGGAATATAGTATTTAATTCAAAGAGAAAGATGATAAAAACAATGCAATATAATAAAGTTATTAATTTTTCAAGACACTAAAAGGAAGTTTTAGAAAATCTCTAAGGTTTGGAACAAGTTGAATAACAATAATAATATCTGTATTAAACTTTTATCACTATTTGGAAGTCAAATAAGATTTCTTAATATTTAATAGTTTAATAGATTTTTATTTTTTCTGGCAAGCTAAAAAGTTTTTCCTGCTCTGATTATTATTCCTTTATTTTTTTTAAACCCTTACCTTACCAGAAGAGTGGTAAGGGCTAGGCAATAGGGGTCAAGTGACTTGCCCAGGGTCACACAGCTAGGAAGTGTCTGAGGCCAGATTTGAACCTACAACCTCCCATCTTTAGGCCTGGCTCTTAGTCCACTGAGCTACCCAGCTGCCCCCTATTATTCCTTTTAAAATCAGAAATGTGATAATTGAAGAACATCATAAGGTATTTTGACCATATTTCCTTTTCCAGTTTAATTTTGTCCACTTTCAGAAATCAGATGTTATATTGGAGAAAAGCATTTTAAAATTGAAGACCTTCCCAAGGTTCATGTATTGCTAATTACTTTTGGATTATAAATTGCTTGAGTATCTTATCTGGTGAGACACCATCTATGTTACCTAAGGTTCAACAGCTAGTAAATAGGAAATGTGCCCTTGATCAACTTAACATACAACAAAGAGAGCATGGTGTTCAGAATGAGAGCATCTGGAATTATGGTAACAACACGAGGTTAAGAAACAACCACAGAGTGATTGAAGTTCCCATCTTTACCTAGGTATCTGCATTAGTTACATGGAAATTATTATTAGTTTTTAATTATTGAGATCATAACCTTGTGTGGTAATTCTTAAGTTTTGGAATAGTATGAAATATTGTTTCTAAACTCTATTTACCATAAGTAAATGGCATCAATCCCAGAATGGTTCCAATGATAATGTGAGTTGGTATACCTAGGTTCAATATTTTACAGGACTTTTAACTTTTTATTTAAATTGAATTGCTGTTTCCTTTTCATATTCCTTGAGGATGGGTTCGGTCTCACATTTGTACTGATATTCTTTGTACCTACTCTATATTGGCTGGGGCATATTAGATATTTTTTAAAAGTTTGTTGATTGATTGATCCAATACCTTCTGTATTGGAACTTATACTATATATTGGTTCTAAGGCAGAAGAATGGTAAGGGCTGACCAATGGAGATTAAGTGACTTGCACAGGGTCACACAGCTGGGAAGTGTCTGAGGTCATATTTGAACCTAGGACCTCCCATCTCTAGGCCTTGCTCTCAATCCACTGAGCTACCTATCTACCTCCTTGTTGATTGGTTATTGATGCCATTTCCTCCCACCATGCCTTTCCTCAGGTAGTTCTCTATGTCAGGAATATAATTATTTTCTCTCCTCTTATTAGATGGTCTGGTTTCCTTTAATATACAGTTCAGATACATGAAACCTTTATTGTTCCCTGCTTTCACTCTTGAAATTAAATTCTTTTGTATATACTTTCTTTTTATTTCTTTGTGCAAATATATCCCCTCCTACAGAACATTTTAATGCAAGCTACCTTAGGGCAGGTAATTTCTTTTGTCTTTGTATCTCTGGTACCTATCACAGTGACGTGGACATAATAGATAATTAATAAGGGCTTGTTGAATTTATTTAAGCTTTTTCAATAGTAGGGGTAGTCCAAAGACTAAGTGAGAAAGTTTTTCTCTTAAATCATAGTTGAAAAAGGAATAAATGAAGCTCCTAAATAATTAGCTAAAAATTCTGTTCCCTACTTTTCCTTCTCTCTACTGTCACTTGGAAAATACAATGGAACTTCTCTTTTTAGTCACCTCTTAGTGTGACTTAGTTTTTTCTCCCACCAGTTTACCCCTCATTTTGACCAGTTCCTTCTCCATACAAATATTGGAAGAGAGGGTCTCACAATGTACTGTATGTGGCCTGAGCAATCTCACAGATAGATTAGTGATGGTCCTTCATGATACAATGTGTGCCCTAAATCTTGTTAAACAATATGTCAGCTAAACCAGATAATAATAATCATTGAGAGGTTCCTAAGGTAGAGTATGTTGATGGTGGGTTGAAAGGGAGAATAAAAAATAACAAAAACAAAAAAATGAATTGCAATCTTTGTCCTTGTGGAGTTTCCACTTTTATTTGTTGAAAAAAAATACTCCAACATAAATCTGTTGTCTCAGTGGCATGAATATTCCTTTAAAAAACGCTTATTACAATCTATAAATGTTGCTAGATACTACAGGACCTCTCATGTTTATTCTAGGGAGTTTCACCAAAGCTATGGGAGTTTCCCTTGCTCTCTCAGGACATAGTACTGACATTAATGGGAAACACAGACTTTTAATCTTTAACTAGTTGCTCTTGCCATATGACTATCCCATCTATTGTCATATATGTTTATTAATTATATCTTCTTTATCCTACTTGTTTCTTTTTTTTAAACCTTATCTTCCATCTTGGAGTTAATACTGTGTATTGGCTTCAGGGCAGAAGAGTGGTAAGGGCTAGGCAATGGGGATCAAGTGACTTGCCCAGGGTCACACAGCTGGGAAGTGTCTGAGACTAGATTTGAACCTAGGATCACCTGTCTCTAGGCCTACCTCTTAGTCCACTGAGCTACCCAGCTGCCCCCTTCCTTCTTGATAATCTGCTGAACTCATCCTGCTCTGATGGTGCCAGTAAGCTTCACTTCTCCAAACTAAACATTCCCACTTCTTCCATATGATCCTTATATGGCCCTTAACAATCCGGGATTTCTTTCTCTAGATAATCTTCAGCTTTTCAATGTTTCCAAGGGAACAATGATTTCATTGAAACAATGGTTTCAATGATTTCCGTAGGGAACACAATACTCCAGGTATGGTCCAGTAGAGTACTACTGCTAGACTATTATCTACCTATTATTAGAAACTATGCCTCTTTCAACAAATTCTAAGATCAACTGAGATTTAATGTTGAATATTTTAACCTCTTGTTTACTAATGCTGAACTTAGAAATATACAGACTATTCAGATACAATTCATATTATACTCAGGAAGTAAATTTCTTAAATTCAAGTGTCAGATTTTACCTTTACATATATTAATTTTCATTTTTTCTTGAATTCAGTCTAATTGCCTGGCCTACCAAAATCTTTTGGGATCCTGAACCTGCTACTTAGTGTGCTAATTCTACCTTTTTGGTTTATGATGCCATTTTCAAATTGGAGACTAGTACTCTCAGTAATATAGCATCCCCAGAAGAATAGTTGTATTAAAAATACAAGTTGAGTAGAGCTAGGTGACTCGACGGATTGAGAACCAGGAAATCCTTGGTTCAAATCTGTCCTCAGACACTTCCTAGCCGTGTCCGTGGGCAAGTCATTTAACCTCCATTGCTTAGCTTTTACTGCTCTTCTGCTTTGGAACCAATTCACAGTACTAATTCTAAGAAGGAAGGTAAGTATTTCTAAAAAATATACAGGCCTACTTATGCTGTAGGGAGAAACTTGGGGTCATCAGAGCATCTTGGTTTACTTTCCTAATCAAATCTGGTCCTAACTTGATTTCCATTTTTAGTATTTGTCGTAGATAAATACTATAGGGATAGATAAATAGATTGATAGATAGATAGATAGATCAATTGATCGATAGATAGATGCACTCTATAGGTGGTCCACTTAATTGTATATCTTATTCTGGAAAATATTCATTATTTATCTATGTATTTTTCCTTTTTTTCTAGTTAGGTCTAATTTGTTTAAGTGGTTATAGATTTTCTTTAGTAGGGTATCTAATCTTCCAGATTTAGACATAATCAGCATGTTCAAATTTGAACATCTGGAGCACTTTGCCATTAATTAGGGAATTCCTCTTCAACTTTCACTCTGTGCTGGTGGTCCTCCAAAATGGTGGTGAACACTTTTGATAAGAAAAGCATGTCTCCCTGTTATATTCATTTCTTGATACTGATGAACACATACACATGGAAGACATTTTTGTTGGAGGAGAGCCTAAAATTATGCTCTACTGGATCAAATGTTTTTCTCCTGACATTATACAATAAGTGCAATGGAATTGTCTATTCTCTATATCTTTTTGTGAATTGAGTGAAGACTTGGTTTATTAACTTTTTTTTGAAAATCCTATTCACCTCCTTGTAATATCCTCATCCAAAATATCATACATAGTTCCATTAAAAATTGATGTTAGAGAGATTGGCATTTCATTAAAAAATAGGCCTAAGGTAGTTCCTAAGCCTTTGGTATCTCTTCCTTTTTAATATAACTTGAGAACTATTATCATTAGTGTTGAGAATAGCACCATCCTTCTAGTCCCCTGGCCTATAGTCTAGGTTTCATGCTCAACTCCTCTCTTTTTACATCCAAACAATTGTCAGGTACTATCATTCCTATATTCTACATCTTTCCTGTTCCCTCCTACCACCATACATCAGACTCATTGTTACATGCTTGGATTTTGGCATTAATCTCCACACTAGCCCAACGTCTACTTACCTATCAAACTTGATTTTCTTAATCCTCAATCCTGATTATATCATCCAATCCTATTCAATAAATTCCTTTGATTTCCTATCACCTTCGGGATCATATAGAAAATCTTGTTTCGATTTTAAATCCCTTCATAACCTGGCTCCCTTCTGTCATTTTAGTCTTCTTATAACTAATTTCCCTATATATACTCTGAGATCCAGTGATACTGACTTTGCTCTTCTTTACACATGATGCTGAATCTCCCAACACTAGGCATTTTCACTGACTATCCCTGATTGCTGGATCCCTTTCCTTCTCTCCTCATTTTTTCCTTTTGACTTCCCTGGCTTTCTTTAATATTAAATACGGTCCTAATTTCTGTAAGAATCCTTTTTTTGATTGCCCTCCTTCTAGAGCTAACTTTTGTTTATCCTGTATACATCTTTTTATACTTAGATTTTTAATGTTATCTCTTTTTGTTGACTGTGAGCACTAGACAAACACTTCTAGAAACACATCCAGAAACACATTATGTGGTAGAAGAATTTAAGTTAGTTCCATTTTCTTTGGTGAGAATTTAGAATTTTGTTTTAAAGATCTTCACAGATTTTATCCATTTTCCATTTTACTGTTTTCCTCTTTCCACTATCTTCCTTAAATGAAATCCTTTTGAGATGATTAACTAGAACTCCATCAAGTTCTTCTGCTAATACTATGCTATTTTTCTTCTCTGTAGAATTTCACAACCTATTTTATATTCGAAGTCCTTGGACTCCACATCTACATTTTACAAGTATAGACCTTTGTAATCTTTGGTTTCCATCTTTGTAAGAGGTAGATTTTCTGTTAAATATGGCTTTTAGATTCTTTTTGATTTCCTCATTATGGCTGTTGAGTTACAATGATTGTTTCTAAATAAAAATGTAATTACTGTTAATATTCTTTCTTCCACTCATTTCCCACTTTTCCCACTAATAACTCCTTTAAATATATCAGGCTAGTTTATTTATATTATATACTATATCCTTTTCTAATTTTTATTCTTTTTTATCTTTGCATTAATTTTCATCTTTGAATAATTGTATAACATGACTATAAACAAATAGCTTATTTACTTATAATTTCCACATAAGAAAAAAGTAATTTAATTTCTGTTAAAATACTTTAATTGAGGGTTGAGGTTTGAGGGTAACATTGTTCAATTCTTTTCATGCCATTAAGGAACAGCCAGTTCTATGTCAGAATTAAACACACATGAAGAAAATACAATACTTTTTGAAGAAACCTGCCAAAACAGTCTTGTTAGAATGGGCCCTTTCCCAGAGAAGAGGGACATGTAAATAGAAACAGAATGATAGATGAGTTCATTAAGCACAATCTCTGACACCAAAGGAATTCTACCAACACCTGTGCTTAGCTTTATCTGACCTCATGACTACTGCATTCAAAGGTGGCTATGACTAGCTTATATACCCTGTATCAGCTTATTTGTATAAGACTTCAATTCCCGTCATTTTGAGTATAAAACACTACTACCTCTTAGGTGAAATGGCCACTCAGGATCAGCTTACTAAACTTGATATTGTGTCTTGTTTTGCTTCATATATTTGAATTAAAATAGAGACCTTTATTGTGTTAATGTGGGGAAGTCACCTATACTCTTTATAGTCTTTGTTTACCAAATCAACTCGTATATAATCAAGAAAACCAATAGTAAAGTAATCTGAATGGAAAGGTCTATCTCTGCTTAGAAAAATCTTGAAATAGACTGCTGGATGTAAAAATAAAAGGAAGTTAATATAATCAGAAATAATATTAAATTGTGTATAGCTTCTTTTCATAATCTCATATGAAAATACTGTAGTAAAAATTAACTGAAATTCCTTATTTTGTTGTACAAAAATATGTTCTGACTTTTAATAAAGGCATTTTATTTTACCAATTACATGTAATAACAATTCTCTACACAAGTTTTCTGAGATTATATGATCCAAATTATCTCTCTTTCCTACCTGATCCTGGAGTTGGTAAGCAATTTGATCTGAATTATACATGCTGTTCTGACTTTTTAATTGAATAATTTATTTACAGAAATCTTTTTTAAAAAATTCCTTACCTTCTGTCTTAGAATCAATACTGTGTATTGGTTTTAAGGAGGCAGTAGAGAATATGGGCTATGCAGTGGGGATTGAGACTTGCCCAGGGTCACACAGCTAGGAATGTTTGAAGTCAAATTTGAACTTGTACCTCCCATCTCCAGATCTGACTCTCAATACATTGAGCCATCTTGCTACCTCCAGAAATCTTTTTTTTTTAATGGAAGGGTAAATTGCAGGCAGAAACAGGAGGAAGACATTGGTACCCTTCCAAAAGTAGTAGTTCAAATATAATCTATTCTGATTTTGCAGATAGGGTGCAATATAGCAGATTCTCATTAAGCTTTTTGATGCACAGGAAGGAACATCAGAGATGGTTTTCCCCCCCTAACATTTATATTGGATAGCAACAAAACAAAATAGGATGATGGTGAACATCTATTAAATTTTCAAACCTGGTTTAATGATTCCTTTTTGAGAAATAATTTTGCTGAGGAAGAAAACATGGGAATTGTACGAAGTGACCAATGTGGATATGTGGGAAGTAATGGAAAGAAAAAGTGAATGAATGAAAAAGTATGGCATGATCCCATAAAACAGCATTGTCAGCAATTTTAAAGCTCAAAATGAGCTGCAGCATTCAAAGAAAGCTAATAACCCAAAGAGATTTATTTTTCAGTTATAGTAGGTAGAAAAGAGACATCAAAGAAGTTGTAGGATGGTTGCTAGAGATGGATTGGAAGAAAATAACTGAAAAGAAAGAGAAGTTAGAATTGCTTAATTATTCTTTTACTTGTTTTCTTTGTCAAGGAGAATGTCCTTTGAACTGGAAAGACCATAACAAAAATGGTTGGTAGAGAATTTGTGACCAAGACAAATAAGAGAACAGTAGGAATATGTACTTTGAAGAATTCAGATACCTGGCCCATATGAACTACCTCCTTGGATACTGAGAATAACAATAATAAGTATTGCTGAATCTGATTGTTAAATCATTAGAGATATTTTAGTGATATATTCTGGAAAACTGGAGAAGACCATATATTTTCTTCATCATTTTTAAAGGAACTTATGATCATGTAAACAACTTTAATTTCATTACAAATTCTAAAATGTATTATTAAAGAGATAGCCATGATCTAGAAAAGGATCTAGAAAAGGAAATAAAAGTTACAAAGATCTGTATGGTTTAATCAATAATAGGATGTGTCAGATTAACATTATTTTGTGTTTTTTAAACATTATTTTATTTGGTCATTTCCAAACATTATTCATTGGGGACAAAGATAATTTTCTTTTCTTCCCCCCCTCCCCTAGCTGACGCGCGATTCCACTGGGTATCACATGTGTCCTTGATCCGAACCCATTTCCACGTTGTTGGTATTTGCATTAGGGTATATATTTAGAGTCTCTCCTCAATCATATCCCCTCAACCCCTGAAGTCAAGCAGTTGCTTTTCCTCAGTGATTTTACTCCCACAGTTTGTCCTCTGCTTGTGGGTAGTGTTTTTTCTCCTAGATCCCTGCAGATTGTTCAGGGACATTGCATTGCTACTAATGGAGAAGTCCATTACGTTCGATTGTACCACAGTGTATCAATCTCTGTGTACAATGTTCTCCTGGTTCTGCTCCTTTCGTTCTGCATCACTTCCTGGAGGTTGTTCCAGTCTCCATGGAATTCCTCCACTTTATTATTCCTTTTAGCACAATAGTATTCCATTACCAACATATACCACAATTTGTTCAGCCATTCCTCAATTGAAGGGCATCCCCTAATTTCCAGGTTTTTGGCCACCACAAAGAGTGCAGCTATGAATATTCTTGTACAAGTCTTTTTCCTTATTATCTCTTTGGGGTACAAACCCAGCAGTGCTATGGATGGATTAAAGGGCAGAAAATCTTTTATCACCCTTTGGGCATAGTTCCAAATTGTCCTCCAGAATGGTTGGATCAATTCACAACCCCACCAGCAATGAATTAATGTCCCCACTTTGCCACATCCCCTCCAACATTCATTACTTTCTTTTGCTGTCATGTTAGCCAATCTACTAAGTGTGAGGTGATACCTCAGAGTTGTTTTGATTTGCATCTCTCTGATTATAAGAGATTTAGAACACTTTTTCATGTACTTATTAATAGTTTTGATTTCTTTATATGAAAACTGCCTATTCATGTCCCTTGCCCATTTATCAATTGGAGAATGGCTTGATTTTTGGACAATTGATTTAGCTCTTTGTAAATTTGAGTAATTAAACCTTTGTCAGAAGTTTTTATGAAGATTGTTTCCCAATCTTCACACACAATATAGGGTGTGAGGTGTTGATCCAAATCTAATCTCTCCCACACTGTCTTCCAATTTTCCCAGCAGTTACACATTAAAATATCTTCATACTAAATTTTAAAAATCAACAGAGGGAAAGCACTAAAATTCAGAGGAATAAGGAAAAGCTTCTCATGGAAAGTGAAATTTTAGCTGGCATTTGAAAGAAGCCAGGGCAATCAAGAGGTAAAGATGAGGAGGGAGTACATTCCAGGCTTGGAGATGTCCAGAGAAAGTGTCAGGAGTCAGTTATGCAGTGTCTTGTTCTAGTAATGATAAGGAGGCTATTGTCACTGGATCGAAAAGTATGTGGATGGGTGAGAGTGTGAAGGGGATATAAGATGAAAGAAGACTGGAAAGGATGAGGTGGAGCAGGTTATGAAGAACTTCCAACACCAAAGAGAGTATGTTCTATTTGATCTTGGAAGTGATAGGAAGCCACTAGAGTTCACTGACTAGAGAGTGCCAGAATCATCCACTTTTAGAACTTAAAGGGATCCCATATATCCTCTAGATTAAACCTCTAATTTTACAGAGGTAGAATTCTAGTCCATAGAGTTTCAGTGACAGGCTACTGGGAAAATGATATGTTACTGGATTACAGTTCCTGGGAAAACAAGGACCAGAAATCAGGCTTATCGACTCCATAATTCTTTCATTTATACTCTGTTGCTTTTCACACAAAAGAACTTGCAGTGTGCTAAATTTTATTCTTCATATGCAACTGTAGAATGCCTCTCTCTCCCTCTCCCTCTCTCTATTTCTCTGTTGCCCTTACTCTATGTATATTAAGTATTACTGAATTACTAGGAAATATATATCTGTTGCTAAAGAGTTAAGTGAAAAAAATGCATCAAGTAAAAAATCAGGCCATCCATATAATGCCTTCTCATTGCTATAATGATATCAGTTGCAACAAGTCCAATGGCTGACCTCATTACAAGGGTTTAATTGCATTGTTACACAGTTTCACTTCTTCTCTCTGGCCTCTTTCTCTTTATGACAGCTTTAGAAAGGAATTTCAGCTTGAGGTCAAAGGAAATTAATTACTGCTTTCTTAATCTGTGCTCATCTACATTTAGAAAACTTAGGGCTTTTCACCAACATATTTTTCCTCTCATATTTGTATAGACCCAAACTTATTACAAAAGTAACAGTTTAGTCCTTTATAAAAAGCCTAAGAAAAAAGTCACTTAAACATGGCATATTTAATAATATGGATCATAGTTTAGGAAAGTATTAGATAGAAAATTTAAAGACTTGAAGTTTATTTAAGATAACAATGTTCCATAAATTGAAGTAGTGCTAGATTTTGATTCAGAAAGTCTGGGTTTGAATACTGATTTACAAAGTATCTTTGTGATCATGGGTAAATCACTTGGTTCTATGGGACTCCATTTGTTATTTGTAGCATGAGAAATTCACACTAGATATCCTTTAAAGTGTCTTCTACATATGAGGATATGATGCTATGAAAATGTCCTTCATATAAAATTACTAGATTAAAGATTAAATAGAGAAGTAAACTAATGGCATTTAGAAAAAAGCCAAATAATGCTAATCTAGTATGTGAGGAAAATTTTATAATCTAAATGTAAGTCACACTGTCTATTTCTACGAATATAAATGAACAGTTGGAACAGAATGATATCTGTGTATATGGAATGAATAGAGTATCTGATGTTTAATAATCAGTGTCTGGTGTGACCTGCAAGTAGGACAGTTTTAAAATAATTATTGCACAAGCAAACTAAAAAGTAAAGTTTTCTTACTTTCTTGATCTATGTTGCCCAAGGAAAAAAAAAACTCTTCTGACTGTAATGCCAATTCAGTCAATATAAAGGTTGTAAGATAGGAACCCCAAGTTCTATAGGTTATCAATAAATATACATTTCAAGTCAGCAAGGAATAACCCTAGAGACCTTTACCTGTATCTCTCCCTGAGAAATTTGTGACATTTCTTCATGAACATTCAGAATTAATTTACAGATGTGGCTGTGGTCAGAAATCAGATAAATGGACAGCTATATATCAATGGATAGAACAGAGAACTATTGAACCCATTAGAGATGATAAGGCATGATGAATCAGGCAACCAACTACTCTAACTTGTTTCTTTTCCTTTATTTTTGGTGAAAAGAGCCATGGATTTGGACATGGAAGACATAGGTTCAGATTCTAGTCCCCCCCTGCCTAGTCTATTTGATCTTGGGCAACTAATAATAAGGAGACACTAATTTGTGAAAAAGAAATAATGAAAACTTGTTAGGCATAGTCAATGACTTCTAAAACAAAATTACAATAGACTTAGGGAAAAGAGGTTTTCAAGGGTTAGTATAAAATGTAAAGAGGAAAAGCAAGATAAGTCAAATGGGAAGCTCTCCAAAAATGAAAATTTCAATATTCAAAAAGGAATGACTCTGATAAGGAAGAAAAAGAGGAATAAAGTAAATGGAAAGAAGTTTCTATACAGGAAATTCAGTAACCAATTCATCTCAGATTTTAAAATGGAATTAGTAGAAAATAAGAAAAGGTGTCAGCTGAATATGATTGCAAAAATAGCATCAATAATATAAATATTAAAGAGCTATGTGAACTGAGATTTGGAATGAATAGTAATGTCAACAAAAGTTGGCTATTTTGTTGAAGGCAAGAGAAGGGTCAAAGAAAAGATAGGTACTCTGCTTGGCATAGATGAACAACAAAGAAAATACTGAAATATAAAATTCTCATTTTGTTTTTGTTTTCTTTCTAAAGGAGAATAGAACAAAAGTACCTGACAGGAAATTGAAAACCAAGGTAAGTTTGGGTATTACAAGAGAACACCTAGTTGTCTTCAATGGAATAAAATCATTAAGCCCAGAGAACTGTTCTATTTGGTAATGAATGATTGTCAGATGTGATTGCTGAACACATTTTTGGTCATTTTTGAAAGTTTCTAGAGTGCAAGAGATATGCTATGGTATTGGAGAAGTAGAAATTTGTTCCCAATTTTCAAAAATGTAGAATAGAATGGAATATATAAACCCTATGCTGTTGAATTTAACTTTAATTCCTAGTGTAACAGTGGCCTTCTCATGGAACATGAATAGACCTGAACTTTGGCCATTTCCATTTATACATGTTTTGGCTGAGGCATTTCAATAATGAGACCCAGTAGTATAGATTAATTATATGCATTAAGAGAAACATATTATCCAGAACAAAAGGCATTAATGTTGCTACCTTGCCAGATCAGATATTGAGAACTTGGTTCATTTATTGGTGCAAAATGTTAGGAAAGGCATTGATAAGTTATATAATATCACAAGACAGGACCATGAGAATGAGGAAGCTGGATAAGATCAAACCATGTGAAGATCATTTGAGGGAATTAGAACATTTTTTTTTCTGGAAAAGAGAAGATTTGAGATGGAGATAGAGGAGAATTAGAGAATTATCCAATTATTTAAAGAGCTATAATGTAGAAGACAAATTAGACTTTTTCTTCTTGGTTCAAGATGTCAGAAGCAGGTGGAGTAGAAGGTTCATGGAGCTGGATATAGGCTTTATTTTAGGAACAACTTTATAATATCAGAACTATCAGAAGTGGAATGTATTGCCTTGATATGTTGCATAGATGACCACTTCTCAGAGGTACTTGAAAGCAAATATTCTCAAAGTATGGAATGGAGACCATAGGGAAATCATTTTAATTGATTTAAGTGTTTTTATGTGATTACTTGATTAAGGAGATTCATAAGGTCAAAACAATAGTCAATTCTCAATTTTCATGCATGCAATATTCCTAGAAAATGGCATAGAAGTAAGAATTGCAAATGCTGATGCTTTGAACCTATGGGAATAGGGGGTTAAATTCCTGCGACTAATGAAAACTTATCTTTTCCTAGAGATTAATGAAAATACACTTTTCTGCATAATTTTTATAACAAAACATTAATTCTGATAATATGAATTTTCCTAGCAAAATAACCATGAAATAATCCACAATATGCAGTATACAAAATGAAATTGATGACATAGAAAACATTTTTTCCTAGTATAATTCCCTAGAATTCTGTGACTTTTAAAAGCAAAATGAAAAATTCTTTTCAGACAATATTCTCTTCGTAATATGTAAAATCTATGGCACCATAAATACTTTCCTTCTTTCTGTGGACAATACCAAACTTGAAGTTGACAGACTGACAGAGGCTGTAGAAATTCTGGCACAAAGTTATCTAACCGAATTTTTTCACACTAAGCCACATCATTAACCAAATTTGCATATTTGGGCTTAGAGCCCCAAAACTTGCATAATGCTTTGGGGGTATACTTGCAACACAATATTTGAGTTTTAAAGGCAAATGAAGAAAATATTCAATGAATTCATGGATTCTACAACAGCAGGGTAAACAAGACCAATGAAATGCCTAGTAGGAGACCAGTATCTCCATAAATTAGCATATAATACACCTCTCATTTTCAAATCTACTGTACATATCCCTAAATGTGCATGTATGCCAACATGAAAGTAAAAATGAGATGGCTAATAAAGTCATTTGAGTGCCTGGAGTCATGAAAGTTAAAACAATGGATATTAAGAATTGATTTTTTTCATAATAGTAATATGTTTTAAATTATAATGATAAATATCAAAAGATAAAATCTATACAAATAAAAGCTCTTTAGGATATTCATTAATTTTAAGAGTGGAAAGGTGCCTTGAAACCTCAAAATGTGAGAACCACTAATTTAGAAGATTTTGGGTAAGGTTCAAATCATATTTCCTCTCAGGCCCTATCCAAATCTGAGATACTGGGATTTTATCTAGTTATTTAACCTCTTCGAGTCATCGTTTCTTTAAAAACAAAATGAGGAGGTTAGACCTGATGGCCTCTGATGAGACTTCTAAATCTAAAACCTTATGATCCTATGGTGTCATTGGCCTGCCATAGTAACTGAAATTATCACTGTTGGACTTTTGTGAATGAAGGCACTTTGTTTCTAGGGAAGCCAAGTTGTTAAATTTAATTGTCAAAAACTGTAACATTCACCCAGACTCTTTCATCAATTCTAGAATGGAAAGCAAAGTCTTGTGAGAAAATAGTGCTTTGGAAAAATAAAATACAAGACATGAGAAAGAAATGAGTTTGAGTTTGGGTTTCTTTCATTTCAGAGTGAGGAAACTTTTGCAAATAAATTAACTGAGACTCAGTAACATTAAGGATGCACAACTATTCAGTAGCTACATAAGAATTAGAACCTAGGCCTCTTAATTTGTCAGTCTAATGCTTTTCCATATCTAAAAACACTTTCAAAAGCAGTTCATCACACGACTATGTCAAATTTTTCTGTTCCTATTTTTTTATTATCCTGGAAGAGCGTCATGGAACTTATATATGAACTGTAGTTGACATTTTTTTTAACCTGGGGCAATAAGAGGTTAGAGGTATTTTGTATTTTCATCATAGGATTAAAGATCTAGAGACAGAAGGGACTTCAGAGGCTCTCTAGTCAATGTCCTCATTTTATAAATGAGGAAACTGAGGTCCAATAAGAATACAGGAAATAGGCTTCAGAGGCAGGATTTGAACTTAGGTCCCCTGCCTCATAAGTCACTCATCTTTACACTCTACCATGCTCCTTCCCATCTAGATGTTAATTAGCTTGGTAATAACTAGCATCACATAACTTATTTTTACACCATAAACCAGTTAGGATAAGGAACACCTGTTGCAGGGGTCCAGACTATTGCAGAAGAGGGGTGTTTAATAAACAAAGAGGATATGATGTATGGAGAGGATGTAATCTCACATCAAGCAATAAACAAAGAAAGCTACAGACCTCACAGAATTGTCAAGCTTTGTGGCTAATAAGGCATTACAATGCTTTCTACAGTTTGCTTTCCTATTCTAGTTTCTTGCCTGCAAAATGCAGAAAACATTGTAATGCCTTAGTAGCCATAAGACTTGACACTTGTAGCTCTTGGCTATTGTTCTACTTTTCCACTGCAGTTCTCTTGAAAATTAGGTCTAATTAGCCTCTGCAACTCAGCTGTTCACCTTCTTGTTGGGCAACCTGAACCTAAATCAAACAATCTTTATTCTGGTTTGTCTCACTGCATTTTGTAGAGGATGCCCAAGTTATATGTTTACTCAACTTCTGTGCATGGCTTCCTTGGGTTCTTTTGGTTTAGAATATTCTCTTATGGGCCCAGAAAATTCTATTTGGTCTAGGATTTACTTTGGTCCTCTTCAGCTGGCATCACTTCCAAGGTATACATATCATGGGACTCAAAAGGTTTCATTAGGAAATATAGTATAGTTGATCATATTATTTATTAGGAAGCTCTGAGTCTCTGTGTATTTTTCTGTATAACCTATTACTTATCATTTTCTCTTCCCTTATAGAATAAAGAACTCTTACAGGAGAATATAAGCTCATTGGAGAAGAGAATGTTTTAATTTGGCATTTTAATCATCAATATCTACAACAGGGCTTTGGATATATAACAAGTGATTAATAAATATTTGTTGAAAGAATGGTTGAATAATTTAATGTGCATAGTAATCATAATAGCATTTATATAGCATCTTTAAAGTTTGTAAACTGATTTACATCTATTATCTCATTTGCTCCTCCCAACAACCCCATGAAGTAGATACTATAATAATCCCCTTTTATAGATGTATAATATATTTCACTAATTTCTAGTAGACTGAAGAGCCTTATGGGAAAGGAATGACTGGTTTCTCTTTGTGATTTCCTTGTCTCATAGCATGGTGATTACACATTATGTTATATAGAATATATACATTTATAGCCTAAAATATTTTCTGTGAATTGTTTATTTTTGTACTTTGTCATACGATTTGAATTGGCTTTTGAAGGATGCAAACTGGTCAGGAGTGAGGAACATTCCAGATCATTCATTCATTATTCATTTATGAGACAAATATACCAAATTCTTACTACTTGTAGAGCACTGTGTTAGGTACAAGAGGATAAGTCCTTATGGAGGTTCACAAATAATTCTGAAAAGTTTTTACAAAGTAAAGCTTTATTGAGTCTCAGTGATGGGATTGTTGCAAAAGGAAGGATCAGGGAAGGTTTCACACAGGCACTTGAAGTAGGTTTCAAAGAATGGTTAAAAATTTAGAGCAGAAAGAATTTCTAGGTAGAGTGGGTGTGCAGAGTAAAGAAGAGACATTTCTTGAGTTTACAGAACAGTTCAATTTGACTAGTATGTAGAGTAAGAAGACTAATGAGAGATGAGGGGAATGTAGGGCAGATATTGGGGAAAGCATGAGCAAAGCTAAAAATTGCATTCACATAGGGTATATTTCAGCACAATAGAAGCACAAATTAATGCATTCTGCTCATGAATCATTACTTTATATACATGTAAAATGTCAGTCTTTGGCCACAGTGTAGAAGAACATTCTAAAGTTGACAGGGTTCTGGAGGCAGTATGCTCAATTCCCATGGTAGAGGGAAGGAGAGCCTCGCATCATTCACTAGCAACCCTTCAAGCTGTTTAAGGAGATCTGACACCCTCCAAAGGGAATTCCATCAATCTAGGCCTGGGATGAGGTTGCCAACATTTTCAAATGTGTCCTGTGGGACCAAAGGAAAAAAATGAGCCTCTTGTCTGTGCTCATGCTGGTGTTTTCTGCCTTAGGACCAAGCCTGCTCAGTGTATAACTACACTGTAACCCACTCCAATCTGTTCATCTAATGAATTCCTGCTGCCCACATTTTATTCATTCCCACAGATTGCTACTGACATTATTGGTGTACCATCCCCACTGGTGGTATTGCATCTGTTGGTGTTGCAAGCTGCCAATTTTGGGCCTTCTTATTGATCATTTAAAGCAATAAGCCCCCATGTTGCTCTACTTTTCACCTCAGAGGTCTCTGCTGCTTTGTGATTTCCTGGACTGTACTAGGGTATTAGTGACGTGGTAAATAACACCAGTGTTCAGTTAATAACCTCACTGTCAACAAATAATAGAAGCAGAAGGAATGTAGATGACAGTGCTGAAAATAACTTGATGAACAAACAAAACGTGATGCAGCAATTTAGAGCTATTAAAAGAATCAAGCTTTGGAATTTCACTGATGATGGGCAAATAATATGTAAGAGTCATGAAACCATTTCCTATTTACCTGGTTTAAGTTGAGTAGAACTAGATCCAGTTTTGGACTCTAGTTGAAGGATGTAGGAAACATAAGTATTTCTGAGGAAAATATTTAAGATGATTCAGTTTTGAGATGAGGTAAAAAAGAGGGATAAAGATATTGGTTTAGCTTAGAAAATAGAAAACAAATTTGCCATACTCTCTACCATCAATTTCTTAGATAGATGCCAAGTATTCTTTCAAAACATCTGAAAGTAGGCATTTCCAAGTCTTGTTTGGGATAGTCCTAGCCAAGAAATTAGGCTAATGGTATGAGGATTTGTCATTTTTGTTGAAAGTCACAGCATATCTTCAAATTCCATTAATTTAGCATAATTTATAAACAATTTTATGCCTGTTACAGGGTTGTTTTGAGGATCAAATGAAGTAACACATGTAAATTATTTTGCCAACTAAAAGCACTATATGTGTGAGAGGTTTTCTTTTTTCAGTTTCATTGTTTTTCTAATCTCTTTTGGTGAAGTTCAGATAGAAATGGTCCTGTGACTAGTTGCTATCCTGCTATTATTCTTTTACATTCAATGTCCTATGTTTATTATTTCATAGTAAGATTTTTAAAGCCCTAATTTATATATATCAATAAAAGTATTAGGATGTTAAACTTGTCCTCCATAGGTTCACCATAATAAGCTCTATATAATTCTTGTAGTAGACAGTGCAACAGGGATGCATTTCATGCAGTTCTCACATAATTGTAATCTTTGTTAGATCTCTTTGTTTCACAGAGCTTGGAGATTTTAAACATTTGGTATGAAGACATCAATTAAAATATTGTTACATTTTTAATGGACTAATGTTCTATCCAGGGATTTTGGGCAGCACTTCAGCCTTTAATAAATGTCTGGCCCAAGTATAGTAGATTAGCCAGGTTGTCCAGGATATTTTGAGGTTTGGATTTGCCGTTCATCAGCCCCTGAAAGACTGGGAGTTTTTAATAAACCAGTATAAGTAATCTTTTAAAGAACATAGAGGAGGGCAATAGGAGGAGAATAGGTGATACATGACTAGAGAAGGTCAAATATACTATCATTTTTAAAAGGATATGAATAGAACCTACAAATTATAGACTAGAGAAATTGACTTCAGTTCTTGGAAAAATTCAAAACATAAAATTAAAAGGAAAGGTAATGAATATCAAGAAAATAAATAACAATGAAAACAAAGAGCATGACATTAACAAAAAGAGGTCTTGACAGATTAACTTAATTCCTTTTTTGCTTTGTTTACTAAACTGATAGATCAAAGGAGTACTGTATATAAGTTGATCTTTTGTGATTTTAGTGAAGCAATAGACAGTTATGCTATTTAAAAAAAACAAAGTAGAGCCTAGACTATAACAGAGTTATAAAGGATCAAAACTTTTTTTGCATTACTAGACCACGGATACTTATCAATGGCTCAGTGGTAATCTGAATTTCTTTAGTAGAATTCCCCAGGAATTTGTTTTTGTTCTGTTTTGATTTAACTTTTTAAAATTAAAAACTTGGACAAAGACAGATGAATACTTATCAAATTTTCACAAAGCTTAGAATAATTCCTTATATCTAGAAGATACAGAATTGGTATCCCCAAAATTTTTAACAGGCTGGAATTTTGGAGTAATTCTATTAAAATGAAATTTAGTGTCAATGAAAATAATACTCTGTTGGTGTTAAAAATCAACTTTAATAGAAAATTGCTGGAAGCTATGTTGTTTTTCTAAATATATTTATCTAAAATGATTTTGGCATTTTAACAAACAACATACTTAAAATCAGATCACCTACATATCATGGAGGTCTAGGAAATTAATTTAGTGCATTAGAAGATTTTAGATCTTGAAGGCATATTAAAGATCTTTGTCATTTTTATAGGTGAAGAATCTGAACCTTAGAGGGGAAAGTGACTTGCTTTAACAATGGAGAGGGCACACCAAGTGATTACCACAGTGCCTGAAGAATAATAGCATACTTAATAAAAAAGTACTTCTTAACTTGATTCAAGTTTTTATCACTCTATTCTGCTTTCTTGAGAAAAGGAAAAATGAATTTTGAGGTCTGGATAATATACGCTTTATATCAAAAGAAGAATTAAGTGCTAATAATATATAACAAACACAACACTATTACCAGAAATGAACTCTTTTAAGCCAAGCTTTCTTTTTCATGATAGGCCCAGCAGAGTAAAATGAAGAACTATTCATCAATCAAGAGTCTGGCTAGGTCAAACATTTTGGTCAAGCAATGCTAGTAATTCCACTTACCTGCACTGTAATTTATTGCAAAATTAATGCCATAACATGCAAGGCTATTGTCAGATAAAAGTCATTGTTAACCTAAAGGGGGGAAAAGTGGAATTCATTTTTTTGCAACATGAGAATATTAAACCTTTTAGTCAGTGAGTTTTAGAAATGATTCACTTCTGAAAATTGAAAAAAGGACCTTGAACAGCACTGGTAAGACTTTCTCAATCTTTGGCTCAATCTATGTATATAAAAAAAGAGAATAAAAATTGTGGACAATATTCACTTTGGTTAACGTTTGGTCACAGAAATAGAATGACATAAAGCTAGGAATTTCAAAAAAGGAGAGCATTTTTCTTTAGTAGAATGCCTTTGTATGGTTTTAGTGCTTTCTTTTTTATTTACTTTCTGAATAACTTTATAAAATAAAAACAAAGCTCTTTAAAAAATCTCCTTTATACTAAAAAATGGCTAATGCTCTTTAACAGATTTTTTAAAATGTTAACATTGAATTCTCCACATGTTTTTCTTCTTCACAGGGCAGGCAATAAACTAACTTTTGCATTGATGGGACATAATGTCCTGCTAGTTCTATCACTGTTTTTTTTCCTTCTCTTACTTCCAAGTTCCATTGGCCTTGAATTTTGGAAATAGAGACTTTTCCTTATTTGTATCTATGAGCCACATATCAATAATTTTGGAAGTCTTATAGTGGATTGACTGCAAGTATTGAAGTCAAGAAGATCTTGTTTCAAATGCTGCCTCTGTCACATTGCCTTGGACAAATCACTTAACATTTTTGAACAATTTCTATACTTGTGAAATGGGAATAATAGTAGTTACAATACCACCCTTGATGACTTTTTTTTGAAATTCAAATGAAATAATGTATGAAAAGTACTTTGAGAAGTTAAAAATATTATAAAAGATCAATAATTGTTGTCATGATTATTGTTAATTTATTTTATATCATAGGATACCTAGGTGGTACAGTAGATGGAATGCTGGGCCTGGAATCAGGAAGACTTATCTTCTTGAGTTTGAATTTGGCTTCAGACATTAGCTGTCTGACTTTGGGCATATAACTCAATATTTTTTGCCCCGGTTTTCTCATCTATAAAATGAATTGGAGAAGGAAATTGCAAACCACTCCAGTATCTTGAACAGGAAAAACCTTGAATGGGGTCATTAAGAGTCAGATATGATTGAAACAACTGAACAATGGCAACAAGTCACTATAATGAAAGTAAGGATTAAGTATAAGTATAATGACTACTTCTAACTGGGGGATAAAGTAGCAGGAATATTTGTCAACTTTTCATAATTCAGTAGATTAGGACATTCTCTGAGACCTCCTGAATTCTGCCAAATACTAATGATCATATGTTGATCCTACTAATGATCACGCTTTATCTTTCATAGAATTATGTAAAATTTGTAGTCTTTAAGCCCAACTGATAGTAGCAGTATTTAAGAGAAGCAGAGAGTCACCTTTTAGTATAGGAAGAGAATGGGGAGAGGTTGATAATACTTAGCTATATTGCTCATTTGCTCAATAGATATATAAACTCCTTCCCCTCTTCCATCTTTGTTTTGGTTGATTTCTCCAAATGTCAGTATTATGTACATACAAATATTAACATTTATTTTCCATTAGGTCCCATGCTCCTTTAAGCCCTTAGACTTCATTATAGATAATGCACTTTTTTCATTTTTAAAAGAAATAATCTTTGTATCTCTACTATTTTCTTTAATACCTTGAAATTTCAGAGGTAAAAGCATTTCTTCCACAAACATAAATTTCACCACCCCCACTTCTCTTACCCACTATTGGTTCTGTAACTTATAATTTCAGACACTTGGCTGGTTCAGACAGATGATATGTCCATCTCTCTATATATATAGTGTGAGGACTTTTTGAATCTTTTCAGATCTTATCATCCACCTTTGGCGTCAATCTGACACTCAATTCTCACTTGTGGCTCCTAGAAACTGTAGCATACAGTGGTCATTCTCTGGTAAACCATTTTAGCAAATGGATTAAAGCAGATTAAGGGTAATTGATGGAGCACAAACCCATTGGTGAGTTTAGAGGATATCTATTCCCACAATATGAAGACTTCCCCTTGTAGAATGTTCCAGTGGCCATGAAGATGCCTAAAACAAGTGTTATGGAGCATTTAAAGCTTGATCAGGTATCACAGTCGCAAAGGTCATCCACTGCATCCCAGGCCATCACCACTTGTCCTGACTTTTCTCTTCCCACTGGATTTTGATGACTTTGCCATTAAATGAGAATCTGGAAGAAAAAGTGAGGCTAATGACTTTATGCAACTCTGTCTTCCTTAAATTCAATACATATACTGATCAAGACATAAAACCATGATGTCCTTAATCACCTTTAAAAATGAAGAAGAAACAACATTAAGTACTTACTATTTGTCAGGCAGTATGCTGAATGCTGAGAAAACTAAATATGAGATCTTTAATCCAAAGACCAGATAATAAACTACTGTAAGTATCACATCATTCTTGATATTATTAGTATAAAGAAAACCAGTAGAAATAGGAAAATTGGAGCTAAATTGTAAAATGGTTCACAGATAAATAAAGCAAAAATAAATAAAAGATCATGCAATATTGATTTTTTAATACACCTTAGGCAACAACAAACACTGGGCAATTCAAATCCAGTCAGCAAGCATTTATTAAGCACTTATTATGTTCCAGGCACTGGGCTAAATTCTAGGAATACAAATACAAATTGAAAGATAATCCTTGACTTTAAGAAGCTTTTATCCTTTTGAGGGAAAATAGCATATAAAAGGAAGCTGGAAAATGAAGAAAGATTAAGTTGCCTGGTTGCTGGGCAAGGTAGAGAATTCCATTTGTAGCCTGGTAAGAAATTAAGACATACCTGACTTGGGCTCTGTTCCTAAATAGAGATTCTGTGAGGAGCAATGCAATCAGAGGGAATAGTTTCAGAGTTGGAGGATATTTCCTAGGTGGGAATTCTATGACTAGAGTGATCTTCCAAGATAAAGAAGTTTATAGGGGTAAGAGTTGAAAAAATTCCAGAAAGCAGCCTGGTAAGAAATGAATGGAGGTATTAGAGAGGTTAAGAAAGAATATAGACTCACATGTCTTCCTGAATACAAGCCTAGTACTCTATCCACTAAACTAGGCTGCTTTTCATTATAGTCTCAAAGTCACATACTCAGAATGTGTCAGACATAGAATTTGTATCTATGACTTCTTTATATTGAGATAGATTCTTAATTCACAATGTCATAATGTCTTTCCATGGAATTTTACATGCTTTTATAGGAATCAGTTTATTAGAGGAGAAACTCTAAAGCTATATTTCATTCTGAAATAAAAGTTTTCTTCCTTTTTGCCTTCTGGGCTTTTCCTTCCCTTCTTTCCCTTCTCTTTTAACTTCTTTTTTTCTTTTTGCATAATCCACAAAAACATACATAACAGGATCTTATATCCTCTACACATCTCCAGTCAGTTGTATGGTTGAAAAATATATGTTGTAAAAAATTTGTCCTGACTCTTCTGATTTTACATTATCAAGAAGAATGTTAGATGAAAAATCATTATCAAAGATCATTATCAAAAGATTTTAAAGAGGCAGCAAATTAGACATGGGGTCATTGGTTGTGTATATCTTTTTATTCACCTCTTTCACTGGTCTTAGTGTCATAATATTACAGCTCTAGGGCTACAAAGATATTGAGGCAATATAATGCAACCTCTTCATTTCACAGAATAGGAAATTGAAGTCAAGAAAGTGACATGTCCATTTAAGAAGCATATTAGAAGTATAGATAGTCATGCTGGACTTGGAGATAGGAAGAGCTGTGTTCAAATACTACCTCATACACTTAATAGTTGGGTGACACTAGGCAAGCCATTTAACCTTGTCCAATATTAGATTTATTGTCTGCAAAAAAGGACAACATATCCTTTCCTAAGCTTTCCTAGGTTTTCTATTCATTGTATCCTCTAGGACCAAGTTGGAGAAGATGGCACAAGTGCAGAGTCAGAAATTGTTCCATTTCCCCTCTTCCCAGTACCTGAGGACATTTTTTGCATGTCCCACCCCTCTGTCCAGTCAAAGCAAGCACTTTCTCCCTTAGCTTTCTCTGGCAATGAGTGGGGCTCCCAGACAGCTTGAATTTGATCTCTGGGCACTCCACCTCATTAAAGATTCCCCAATGCTGCTCTCTCTCTGACCATGGAAAGTTTATGGAATGTTCAAGATCACTGCTCCCTTGCCTATGAAACTATTTGATTTCTACAGTTGGAAATGATTTCTCTTCCCTCAGATCTTTCATTTCTGTTCTTATTATTCCTATGAATGTATCATAGATTTTTTGTTATTTTAAGTATTTGTTCAGTTATTGAATATTTATTTCAACTATGTGCCAGACACTCCTTAAGCACTTTGGATGCCAAAAAAGGCAAAGTAGAACCTTTCTTTTCATCCAACTACTCTGAAGGAGCTCAAAGTTTAATGAGAAAAATAGCATGCAAACAACTATGTATAAACAAGCTTTATAGAGGATAAAGTAGAGATATACAACAGAGGGAAAGCACTAGCATTAAGGTGAAAAAGGAAAGGCTTCCTGTAGAAGGTAAAACTTTAGCTGGGACTTTCAGGAAGACAGAAAAGTCAAAAGTCAGTAATGAAGATGAAGATGGACTCATTTGAGGAACAGCAAGCAGTTCATTGCCTATGGGTTATAGAATGTGGGGTGGAAGCAGATTGTTAGATTATGAAGGTGTTTGGATACTAACAGAAGATTGTATAATTGACCCTGGAGTTGATAGGGATCCCCTGCAATTTATTGAGTGTTTGTGTGTGTGACATCTTCAAATATTTTATCCTCATTTCTCAATGATTAACTCCTAAGGACAGGGAAGGTTTTTTTTTTTATCTTTGTAGTGTCTGCCCCTTCACCATCACCTAGCACAGTTTTTTTGTACATATTAGTCATTTAATGAATGTTTGTTGAGTTGAATAAACTTTAATACATATTTAAAGTGATTTATCATCTCACCTCAGGCAACAACACTCTAAGATAGTAAATTATCAATGGGGTATAATCTAACATGGTAGAAGGAGTTCTCACAACAGCAACACTCAATTCAAGATCATCCTTGGTCCTGTATCTGACAATGATTAATTTGAAAAGTAATAGTAAACATTTATGAAGGACTCAAATAGCATAGTGAAAAACAGTGGTGGTCCTATCTTTAGAAGACCTGAGTTCAACTCTAGCCTTAGACATTTAGCATCTGATTGAATCTGGACAAATCACTTAATCACCATTTTCCTTAGTATCCACATCTGTAAAATGGTGTAATTATAATACCTAATACTCAAACTTCTTGTAAGGATAAAATGAAATAAAATTATGCAAAGCACTTTGCAAACCTTAAAGCCTTTTATAAACCCTAGCCATTGTGCTTGTAATTGTGGATGTTAGTATGATTTCATTTTTTTCTTAAATTTTATTCTGTTTTTCAATTAACAAACATTTACTTTCCTACCCTATTCCAATTTAAAAGAAAACAGTAATGAAAGATAGATATATATACATATATAGATGTATGTGTTTATATATGTATATTTATACTTCTATTTCACTATACATTCCCAAAATGTACATATAATTCTGCATCTTGAAATCCACCACTTTTCTGTTGGAGGTAATTAGTACAGTTCATCAGTCTTCTGGAATCATGTTGACCATGACATCAATTTAAATTCTTAATCCTTTCAAAATTGTTTGTATTTACAATGTTGTAATTATCTAAATTATTTCTCCAGTCTTTGTAGTTAACTTTGTAGTTAACATCTAAATAGAAGGAAAAATATCTTTAAAAAATGAAAATATTGCCCAAATTCAAAGAGGTAAAATCATGAAAGGCAGTATTGGAGGTCAAGTACAGACCGAAAGTTAATTGACCCCCTAAAATGAAGAATCACCTTACAAAGGTGTTCCAAAATCAGTAATAAGAGGGTCTTTTAATACAACAAAGGCAGGAAGCCAACTAGGGAATCAGTGGAACCCATTGATAAGCACAATGAAAAGTGTGCACTGAGGGATGAAATGAATTAAGTAGTGTCTTGCTGTCATTCTCAGTGACAGACTGAGCTGAATGAACCATTGGTCTGACCCAATATGGTATTGCTTATGGTCTGAATCAAGAGCCAAAATAGAAAACACACCACACACATTTACTGAAAAGTCAGTCAAACCCTCCAACTCAGGGCATCTAATGAAACTGGAAAGGATGTCATAACTTTATTATTAATTTTTCGACTGAATGTTTTGGACTTGGTAAAAATTCCAGAACCTATAAGTTTTAAGTTTATTTTGATCCTGGCCAAAACATCATGAGCTGTCTCTTTTGTAATATTCTTATAGTAAATGAAATGTTCTGGGATCAAACAGTCCTCACAATCCTTCTAGAAGAGGTGAGTCAAGATGATGAAGGATCATGGGATGTTTATTGGTCTTTTCTCTTTTTTATTTTATTTTATTTTTAACCTCATAATCAGGCATAACCTAGAAATTCAATGTCTTTGGATGACAT
Source organism: Monodelphis domestica (assembly GCF_027887165.1). Classification (NCBI taxonomy): domain Eukaryota; kingdom Metazoa; phylum Chordata; class Mammalia; order Didelphimorphia; family Didelphidae; genus Monodelphis; species Monodelphis domestica. Next base: position 138,609,983 of record NC_077227.1, read on the forward strand.
AAACATTTTCAATTATGTTCCTTGTTGTATAAAATGGAGTGTGTATGGGGGAAGCAGAAAAACTCTCTTAAAATGCTATTGCCATAAGAGAGTTGTCAAAAGCTGAGTTGTCAATGAAATATTTTACTAATTCTACAGTAACAGTTAAGGAAAATGAATCATAGTGCATATAGATCCTATAGAATAATCCAATGAGTCTTCAATTTAATTATGTAAAATTATAGAATGTTAGTGTTGAAAGTCAGTCAATTAACTTGCATTTATTAAGTTCTGCTACATAACCCTTAATATATGCATGAAGCTACATACTAGAGTCTTAGTGAATCTTAGAGAGCATCTAATCCAGTGTTTTAAACAATGATGAAATTTCTGTAAGTATTTTTGAGACATGGTCATTCAACTTCAAATCAAATGTTTCCAGTGATGAACTGATTAACTTCTGAGGCATATTTGGTTGCAATTGCTCTTCAGGTTTTTACTTTTGTAATTCCTTTGCTATCTAATCAACTTCTCTTTTTCTGCTGTTATTTCCTTACTCCAAGCCTTCATTACTACCTTCCCAGATTGTTGAAATAGCCATCACTGAGAAGAATATAAAATTTAGAGTTGTGTGAAATCTTAGAAAATTTAGTCCAACCTGAAATATTTTATTTTTTATATTATCCTTCCCAATTCTGCCAGATTAACTTTTCTTATGTATGTACTGGCCATTCATATTGTCCACTGAATAAAATTTAGATTTTGTTCATTGGCATCCAATGCCTTCAAAATCACAAATAATCTGTAAGCACAGTATTTTTCTAGACATATTTCAAACTATCGCCCTTCACGCTGACTACTTTGTACCAGCACATCACCTTAACACATGCACTGCTATCCTGATTTCTTACCTTTGCTCATTATAACACATTCTCTTATGGCCCTTAATCATTTGCTAATTTGACCTATTGCAATTCTACATATTCTTTAAAGTCCAACTGAAATGGTGTCTCTTTTATGAAACCTTTCCAGAGCTTCAATTCTCAACCTATCCATCCCTTCTCAACCCATATAAGGGATCAACAAATAACCCCTTTTTAAAAAATGCATAAATATCTCACTTAGTACTTACCATGTGCCAGAGAAACAACATGGAATGTAGGAAACAGCACTGATTCTTAGATCAGTTGATAGGGTTTGAATCCCAACTCTTTTATTTACTGGCTATTTAATTTTTGTGGTTCAGTAGAATAAATACAGAATCTGGATTCAGATTCTGGTTCTGTAGTTCATTATCTATGGGATTTTGGACAAGTCTCCCCATTCTCTAGATCTTTCTCTCATCTGTAAAATGAGAAACTGTAGCAGGTGATCTCCAAAGGTCTCTTCCAATTCTAAATCCATTAACAAGTGATACTGAAGTAAGATATTTGTCTCTCTATGCCTTAATTTCCTCATCTGTAAAATGAGAGACATGGACTAGGTAATCTCTAAAGTTTCTTTAAGTTCTTTACTCTTTGATTTTGTATTATAAAATTAATTATTTAGTCAATGTATTTATAATAATATTTTATATGTTTATACATATATTAATATAATTAAACAATTATCTGTGAATGTGTATTACCCACCCCTACTAGATTGTGAACTCCACATGAGCAGGGATTATGTTTTATTCAATCTCAAAATCTTCCCTAGTCCTAGCATAGTCCTCCCTATACAGCAGTTTTTTAATGTGCTGACTGAATTTGAAGCTTTCAGGTAACATTTTCAGACATTTACTGGAAAACCTTAATTGACATGGTCATTTAATGAAATAAAACAGAATAAAAACAACACAATCATTATCCAAATTTTCTCCATAAGATTATTTAATTTTTGTTTTTCTTCCCTAAGAATTAGCAGGACTGAGTGGATTAAAAAATGGCCTTAAAAGCAGAAAAATCCCCTTTTAATTTCCACCTTTGACACATATCTATGTGACCCTGTACAAGTCACTTCGTCTTTTGATTCTCTAGGCAACTCTATGAGAGTATAAATTGCAAAGAAGGTGCTAGTCTAGATCCAAAGAAGGGGGTTCCTCCTTTTGAAGTTCTATATATCCATAAAATCACAGGTCCTCTATCCTTTATTTTAATTTCTAAAGCCTATGCATAGTTTCTTGTACATGATAGGTCCTTAGTAAGCAATTTTTGCATTGGGCTATTTTTTCATAGGTAATAGTGTAAGAGTAGAGTTCAACTGGCCACAAATAACATTATTAGAACAGTACTTCATGGCTGTCAACTACTTATATTAGTAGTTAACTATTTGTATAATAAAATTTTAATAGAGATATATGGAAGATGGCAGTAGAGCATTCATAACAATTTAGGTTTACTTTTCCTTTGATATTTTTCGTGGAAATGATGAATGCTGGAAGGCATGACTTTGGGAAAGATAAAACATGGCCAAAGTCAATTTGTGTCATTGGCATCAAGTGGTATTCATTTAGGGCCCTTGTCAAGTGATTCTGTGCACTGAAGCAACTGGTATGTAGTTCTTGCCCTACAGAACACACAGCATCAAAAGTGATGGCATTAATGTAGACATTAATATGATTCAATAAATGTAATCATAGGAAATTGGGAACAGGATTATTCCTAAGGTTTATATAAACTAGAATAGAAAGCACAGCCTTCAGGGTTTCTATGCCTAGAAATATACATTGAGTGAAACTTCATCTGAGGAGTGTAGTGATGCTCTTCTCTGATTTTTCCTTGCTCATGATTATTGAGTCACTGGTTTCTTTATTATGCTCACTCAGTATCTAATACGAGTTTACACAGCAGAGTTCGTCTGGGTAAAAAGCTATAATAATTGGAGAAGTTTATTCAACTTAACTAAAATTGAAAGTGAAAGTTTGGTATCTGACTGGCTAAAAATGGAATCATTAAAATGAAGCTTTCTTACAGCTCTATCAGTCAATTAATAAACATTAATTAAATGCCTTTCATGTGGCAGACACAGGTCTGAAAGGTATGAAAAGATGCTAAATACAGTTCCTGCTCTCAAAGAGCTTACAATTTAATGGAGAGTGGCAAAAACATATCTATATCTTTGTTTCTATGGTTTCCTTCCACTAATTACTTCTTATTTACCCTGTATATAGCCTTTGCTCTCTATATATTTATACACATATGTATATATATATATATATATATATATATATGTATATGTTTGTTTGTTGTCTCTCTCCATTAGATGGTAAGCTCCTTGAGGAAAAGCACTATATAAAGGATAAATAGGAAATAACTAAGAGAAGGAAACCAATAGAAAGGGTTTCTGCAGAAGACAGGATTTTTCAGTTGTAACTTAAAGGAAACTAGGAAAGCCAATAGGTAGAAATCATGAAGGAGAGCACTACAGGTATGAGGGCAGTGAACAAAAATGCCAGAGCGTCTTGTTGTGGAGTAGCAAGGTCAGTGAACTTGAATCAAAGAGTACATGGCAGAGCATAGTTTTAAGAATCCTGCTAAGGGAGGAGAGGAGTAGTTTGTGAAGGGCTTTGAACAATCAATCAATCAATCAAAATTCATTCTTTAAGCATTTACTATTTGCTAGACACTGGGGATACCATGTTAGAGTTATCATTGAACTCAAATAACATATTCTAATAGGGAAAATAATTTATACATAGAGAGGTATGCATGGAGTTTTGGAGGAAATATTCTGAGATATGGAGGTGAGAAGGAGAGAACTGAAAACAGATGGGAGTTAGGTAGGGCAAAGATAATAAAAGGGAATATGCAATGTTGTGTTTTTAGAATGTCAACTGAGTCCATATTGCTAGATCACAGAGCACAAGGAGGGGAGTCTAGAACCACAAGAATGTGTTATCTTATGAAAAGTTTTAAATGCCATGAAGAAGAATCTATGTTTGATTCTGGAGGTAACATGGAGTCATAAAAAATTGAATAAATTGGGATTTACAAGATAAGATAGATGTGCTTTAGGAAAATAATTTTGGTGGTTTTGGAGAAGATAGATTGGAGTAGGAAGAAGCAGATATCATGAAAACCAATAAAAGGTCATTGCAAATAGTTAAAGGAAAGAGCTGATCAGCAAGTGAAGAGAAGACATGAGAGAGATGAAAAGGTAGAAATCACAAGGGTCAGCTATATGCTATATATATGATGTGAGCAAAAGTGAGGGAATGAGAAATTACACAGAGGGGTGAAATATGGTCATCTGAAGGATGGTAGTACTCCAAATAGCAATATGAAGAGCGATGGGTTTAAGATAATTGATAATTAGCACTGTATTGGACAGATTGACTTTGAGTTATCTGGGTCATATTGATCCTCAGAGAGAAGAGGACTACAGAGGAGCAGAGCTCATAAAAATCTATTCAATTCCAATCAATAGGCATTTATTAATTGCCCTCTGTTTGCATGGTACAAACTCCATTTCTTGTTAGGTAGTTATAATTAGGCAACAAAGAAAAAAAAAAGAACTTGGCAGAAAGACTTAGTGCTTGGATGACTTCCAAAACCATTTCTAAAAATTGCCAAGTAGTGATGAACACAGTGGAAAGCACAGGGATTCACCAAACTAGGAAAAAGACTCCAAGACTCCCAAAGTAAACTAAACTATGATGTGACACCAGATACCTGTCCAGATATAGGATCCATTCTCAGAATTCAGTCAGAGGTTCATTCTGCATAATTACTTGAGGCATGCCTATGAAAGACCATCTGAGCTAGCAAGAAGTAATATAGTGGACTTCACTGTATTAAGGCAACATGATATGGCAGCTAGTTGGACTTGGAATTAGAAGAGCTAGGTTTGTATAGTAGTTAAGATATTATATATATATAGTTTTTGTTAACCCAATAATATTTTTCACCTTCAGCTTTCTCATCTGCCTAATGGGACAAGCCATATATAATGTGTATAACAATATCTCAGAGAATATTTTTTTTAAGCAAATCACTTTTAAAACCAGAAAATACAATTATTAGATGTTAAAATATTTCAAGATGAAAGAATGTATGGTAGGCAACATAATATTTTATTAATGCTAGTTTTGGGATCAGTAAGAACTGGTATTGAATCTCTCTCATACACTAACCCTTTTTATAACAGTACTCAAGCAACACCTTGAGATTTAGCTTTTTCAACTGGAAAATAGAAAATAGGGATCATAATTATAGCATCTTCCTCAAATATATGTATATACATTATTAATATATTATATCTATGTAGTTTTTAATATATATTTATATATCAAATACCTACTATTTATTTATTTAACCTCTCATCTATTTGAGCAACTCTTTAAGACTGCAAATTGCAGAGAAGATGATAAGATTTGATAAAGGGGCTTCCTCATATGCAAGTTTCCCCATAATAATGAAATCACAGTCCAGTTACTACTTCTTTATTTATACATGCTACATATCTACACATAATGACGTGTATGCATATATACACATACTTCCCGAAGAGATTGTCCTATTGGGGAGTGAATTTATAGTTTAATGTGTGATCCTGTTTGGATAGTATGTTGCCTGTTGCAGAATGTTAAATAATTTTTAATTTTTTTCTTTTAATAAAATGTCCTTTGGGCATTTTATACTAGATGGCTTGAGTATTTTAAACAGAAGGAGTGGAATCTACCCCCCTTGGATATCCAGTGGAGAGTTTTCCCCAAATTTGTTTGTGGTGGCTCAAGTCAATGGAAGTTGTACTGTATAGTGAGTAGAAAAAGATCTTTATGTGAAGTCAGAATATCTGGCTTTAAATCGGAATTTGGCTTCTTTTTCTTAATTTAAAGAACTTGAGAAAGTCCTTAAGTCTCTCTGGGAATAAAGGGATTAGACTTGATGATATGTATAGCTCCCTCCAACTCCAAATCCTATGATGCTAGCTTTGTAAGGTAGGTTCTAAGATAGAGAGAACAAGAAAGAGGAAAGCAAAGTTATATATCTTATGCCTTACTCATTCTCAATGGTGTAACTTGATAGAGAATCCATTATTCTTACTCTTATTTGATTGAAAGAAAGTTCCTGGCACTAAAGAAGAGATACATCATTCTACTTGTGTTTCTTTCTCTTGGAAGCACCAAAAGTTGACCTGGGTTCTTATGCCATGTCATATTCTATATAATATACATCATTAGAATGAAACTCTCTACCTCTATGTAATTCTAGTTCTTCTCGTGTTTAAAACAACAATGAAAACAACAAAACCCACCATGCTGGATTTAGTCACATATCCATAAAAACCTAGCAACCAAAGGCATTATCTTTATTCAGAAGAAGTATAGCACTTTTAAGGTTCAGAAACATATATAAAAATTGGGTTCTGAAATGGTCATTTTCCCCCTCAGCTATGCCATTATAGTGATCAGCCAAGCTTCTGCAAGGTAAATACTTTTGGAAAATAAGTGGAAATTTGCTGCAAATCAGTCCCTTTTGTGCATGGCCGCGGGAGCATGTTGAAATGTTTGGACACTAATACCCATTCATTTTCTTGGCTCTATAAATAAAAGCCGCCAGCTATGTGGCGGCCGTGAAATGGTATTCTTTGGGGCCCAGCAGGAAACCCCATCCTTATTACCACTGCAGGGGGCAGGACAGGCCCAAAATAGCAAGACAACTAAATCAAGACATTTTCAATGTCTAACAAAATGACTGTGTTTTAGAAAGAACCAAAAGGTTGGAAAAAATTGGACAGCTTTTATACTTGGTGTAATACCTTTGTTAAAAGAGTTCAGATGGGAAAGGGAATCTTTTAAAAATGCATAAGCATATTTCTGAATATCATTTAAAATTTCCAAAGATCTTATGAAACTGCAAATAGAATGCACTGTGAAGTAGTCATCAGAGTTCTTCAAGCTGAAGACATCACATCTGGGGACCCTGGACCATGGATTATAATGTAGTTTTTCAGAAGAAGTGTGTGTATTTTATTATGTTTGTAGGTTTGATAAGAAAGTGACAATAAAGGAGGGAAAAGAAGCTTTTCAAAGAAACTGGGCAGGCATCTTGGCCTACAAACTGTTTTCAAATTAAGATTTATTGTTTTTTATAGGGCAGTATATTTGGGCAGATCTCAGGTATGTATTATTATTTCCTTTATCCAAGACAAAATCTGTCCCAGGGTTTTCTTGAGCACTCTAAAAGCTCCACAATGATTTTGAAAAAATAGGAAGAATGAAATATTTGGAGGCTATTTTTAGTTTTTCTTTTCCTCTTTCTCTTGCTGAAAACTGGACATGGTATTACAACTTGAGAGCCAGTGGTGTCTTCACTCATTTAGTCCAACACACTCATTGTACCAATAATAAAAAAACTAAGGTCCAGAGAAGTTAGATTAAGACCTTTGATCACACAGGTAGCAACTGTCAGAAACCAGATTTGAACTCAGGTCCTCTGATTCTCAATTTTGTCCCTCTTCCTATTATATTGAACTGGAACATCTAAACTGGATTAAAAGTAAATTCCACCTGTTGTAGTTGTATATTATAGTTAAATATGCAACCTATTGGTAAAAACCCTTGGTTGAGGAATCTTCCTTAAGAATAAACCATTGGTACCATACTAACTGTAAACATGGCTATGAATAGAGAATACAGATGAGTCTAAACAGACTCCTACCAGTTGTGATACCTAACTGTTTTGCATGATATAGCGCTACAGGGCTGACATTATTGTAATTAAACATGCAAATGTTACTCATAATTCTGACACAAAGCAGTCATTTTGTGCTATTGAAATTCACACAATTTAAATGGCGCAAGGATCTCACCAAAGCCTTCCAAGTCTAACACAACATTTTTTTAAAGTCTTCAAAGTTGATAAACAAAGAAAAAAAACAATGTTTTTTTCCCTTATCTTCAGGCCTTTATGATTCAGACTTTAATGACAGCAATAAACATTACCTTACCTAATAAAAATTCCCGTCTTTCAGAGCTGGCACATAGTATGTTAACCACATCTGGTGACAACTGGAGCTAATTAATATCTTTATAGGTGTCTTCTACCCACTACAGTTTAAACAGAAATATTCAGGGGTGCTTACATCAAAGCCTGAGGCAATGGAGGGCTGTTGCTTGCTTTCTAGTTGGAACTGATAACAAGTAGATCCATTTTTATAGGATTGTAAAAGCTAAGTGTGGATATGGTTCATGTGGAGAAGCATTTTTCCCTATAGCTCTTCCAATTCAGGGCTAATGTTCCTGGCTTGTCTGCTAGAGGCTAGCTAGTTAGTTAGTTAGACATATGGACAGGCAGACAGATCAACCAGCAAATAGCTATGGTTAGACTCAGACAAAGCACACAGTGACCCAGACATACCAAATCATGCGTCTTTCAAAGATCTTCAAAATATGTTCTATCAAGCATTTGCTTGTGGCACAGATAAGGTTTATCTAACAAGACTGAGTGAAAATTAAAAAGAAAGATGAAATAACACAAGTGCTGCTAATATGTGTTTTGAAGCGTACCAATCGGCCTAGTGCAATGTCACAGCCCTGGGCTAAATTTGCAGGTGGTCGAGAGTCTCCTTTTTAAAAGGTTAACCCACAAAGAGCACACAAGCCCTTATCTGTGAATATGGGCCAGCACCCAGGGAGCTCCCTGACAATAAGAAAATAATGACATCAACCTGACCATGCTTAAGTACATAACATGCTGAAGGTTCACGGATGTGTAGCCTGGAACAATAAAGAAAAAATAAAGAAGCTTGCTTGGCTAGGCCCCAGCTGTTATTAGCCATGCTGTGAGATCAAGGAAAGGTATGATATGGACTGCCATTTCAATTGGGACCAGGTTAATCTCTCAATTTGAGGAAAAGAAAAACAAAACAAAACAAAAAAAATGCATACTTCAGAACACAGTAGTACATAGGGACCAAATGACAATATATCTATTTGCATAATCTGTTTAACCCTTTCCTAATAGAGCCCGTGTTTCCTGTAAGCAGGCTTAATTTTCTTTGGAAAGGGGAGGAGGAGGGATTGGGGAAACAACCCCAAATCAAACACCTCCTGGTTCAGCAAATGAGATGTGCCATCCAATATACATTTAATACCTATGGCTGAAAAGTTAAGGCTTAGATGGAGAAAATACTCACCCTGGAGGTTGAAAGTGATGAAATTATAGAGAGGGAATGAGTAGAAGCTATACAAAATTATGTATAGGAACGGAAATATTATTTGAAGAATGACATATGTATTCACTTTGAGAAAAAGAAATGATGAACAGAAATAAGTAAAACATATTTTATGTCTTTTTGTCAAATGATGCCTTCTCTAAGGATGAAGGGATAGAGATAGTTAACTGGATATTTAAAAGAAACAAACAAATGAATATTTAAATGCAACAAACAAATAAATACATATTTTTTTAAAAGGAAGTAATGGTCATTTTAGCAGGGAGCATATCATAAATTTAGAGAATTCATCATTGTATGTTTTGGTTATCCTTCTATGTGAGAATTACTTTACAAACTTTAGGAAATCTTTGCTTCTGCATTCTAACTTGGGAAATATGGGAAGCTATTAATAAAATTTCAGTCATTTGTAAAAAAATTGTGAGATTAAAAGAACTCCAGAAAGCTCAGATAAATGACCTTAGGTTTAAAATTTTACAGTTTTTAGTTAACATGCAGATATATGACTAGGCATATTGGTGTGTGTGCATGTAACATTAAAAAAAAAAACTTCCTATAAGAAAGGATGTAATTCTAGTTGTAAGTCTGAACTAAAAACCTTATTAAAACAACCCTAGACAGAAAAACATTATTTCTGGGTAGAAAGGAGGCTATTTTTTTTTTTTAATTTTACTCATTTCTTCACCCTCAAAATAAAAGAATACCAACCTAAACATTTGAATTTCCTAAAGATGCCATCAACATATTATATGGAGGGAAGATACTCAAAATATATGCACCAAATTTATTCCTATTTTGACTCACTACTAATTTCTCTTAATCTGTTTCCTTAGCATTAGCTTCAAATTTTACATTGTAACTACAGCACCAGGAAAAAGTGAAGAATAGGCACTTGGGTAAAGAAAACCAAGGAATAAGGAAGAGTAAAGAAAAGGTTTATAACTTTATTTTATTCAAATAAAGTACTACATTTGAAATATAACTATGCCTAGATACAGAGGACATTTTCTTCCACAATTTTTACTATGAACTGTTTCAACAACAACAAGATTTCCACTAAAATGTTATTTTTTTTTAACTTTTAGAGCAAATCTTTTTAAAAGGTTTCACTTAAATACTGTTTCAGAGAAAATTGTTTGTGGATTATAGATACTGCTAAATCATGTCAGAACAAAAAAAAAACTATTGTCACCTTGGGGGGAAATCCTGTATTTCATTTTTTTAATCTATTGGACAGAATGGGAAGTATACCATATTCTAAGAGAACATGAGATCTGGAACAGAAAGTAAAACTTTAAGGTTTGACACTTTTGTACTCATGCTGGCTAAAGTACTTGTCTGGGAATACTGATGATCAAGGTTCTGGTTCTAGGTCTGGCTATGGAAATTAATTTATGAATTGGCACAAATGCTTGAATATTTAATGTATTATGTTGTGTGATAGTTTCCTCTACTGCATGTATGCATAGCAAATGTCACAGAAACCTACTGAGATTGTTCATAACCCTCACCAAAATATTTATCTAGTGAGAGTGTATTTTATTTTTGATCAACTGATTATAGTTTTTTGTGATGACCTTGGAATGTCATAGACACATTTTATGCTTTTCATAGATTGTTTATCTTTTGGTCTATGAGTAGGAATGATATCGATGGTGTTGGAAATGTTTCAAGTCAGGCATTTTTCCAAAATCTCTTGAAAACAGACCTTCTAATGAACATTGATTCTAGGCTGAGACTATCAATCAATAGATCAATTAATAAAATTTTATTAAGTGCCTAGTATGTTCCAGGTAATACTCTAGGTACTAATAAGTAATTATACTAATAATGAAACAAGTCCTACTCTCAAGGAGCTTATATTCTAAATAAGAAAATTAATAAGAAATTATTACTCTGTATTAACTAAACTGCATGGAAAACTGATAGTAGAGAAAATGGAATGCCTAAAGAACAATGGAAAAATGGAGGAAATTTACATTTTCATTAATATTAAATGTTATTAGTAAGATTAAGACCCTCCTCCCTTAAATCAAACAAAGAATGGACATGTGATGTGGTTGTGAGAACAGAGGCTTTGGCATCAGAGAACCTGGATTTGGAACCTATCTCTGTTAACTATTAAGAGATTTCAGACTAGCCATTTAACCTCTCTGGAAGCTCAATTTCTTCGTCTCTACAATGTAGAGCTTGGAAAGGATTATTTCAAAAAGCCCTTTCTATTATGAATATTACAATCCCAGAGTAAAGTGATAGATTTTTATATTCCTCTTGATAAATTCCAATCAGTTTAAACTTTTAAAAAATTTCACAAAAAAGTCAGGGAACTTAGTACAATTCTTTGAGTTGAAGAACCATATGTGATTTGTTTTTATATCTCAGCAATAAGAGTAGTGCATTGAAATAATAGGCGCTTCATAAATGTTTGTTAATTTTAATTGAATAAGATTTACAAGTCACATAAAATACTTGTCAAATAATTTTTAATATATGTTCAATTAAAATTAATTGTAATAAAAACAAAGCTGATACCATTTGAATAGACATAAGTCTTAAAGCTTCTATGTCCAGTAATTATTGTTAAAGCATATTGGCAATGCATTAAAGACTTTCAAAGGAAGACTGAATGGATTAAATTATCTTCCATTTTGTATAGTTTCTGTTGCAACTTTGCTATAAATAAATATTTATCCAGATTTTAAAATTATCATGCCTAAGATCCAAAAAGAAAAATAAAACAAAACCCATTATAGTGGAGTAAGAACTGGAAGGAACCTTATAGATGAAACCCATTTTGTAGATGAGAAAACTGAGATGTAGAGAAATTAGCTAGTTTGACTTAAGTAATACATTTGGAGTCTGAGATAAGATTTAAGGTCAGGATTGCCTCATTCCAAATTCATTGCTCAATCTGTTACTGAAGTTTGACTTCTAAAAAGCAAATATAATCAGGTAAAGAAGTAGAAGCAATTTTAGAGACTAAAATACAAATATGATCAATTATAATTTTTTTGAGGCTGTAAGCTGAGTCCAAACTGGAAAAGACCATCTATATTTCAGACTTACCATTTACTTCAGCATTCTAAGAACTTTAGATCATAATTAAAAAGCTGAAGTGCTACTCAGAATCAGAAATACTATAAATAATCCCATTTATACTACAAATAAAGATGACTTCCATAATTAAATTGCCACTGGAATGCTCCTAACTTTCACTGTGTGGAAACTGAAATGAAATCAAAGGGACCCATTTTTGACATGTTACTGAGTCACAACTCTCAATAGTGTAAACATATTCATTGTGGAAGTACTATGGCATCAATTCCTTAGGGAGACCAGTGATCAGTTGACAGCATAATTTGGCCAGAGAATAGTCAATGAATCTATTTCTGTCTATTTGAGAAAAAGCTATTTTATTAATTTCTGAATACATCCTCTATTCAAAGTCCCTATTTAGAAGAAAAGAAATTGTTCAAACAACATTGGAACCCTGTGACATAATTTTGTGTTTGGGTATAATGAATACATTAAAGAAATAAAAGAAGGGTAAAAATGTTTATACAAAATATAACACTTCCTGATTATTATATGATCTCATTCCTCTTTTTTTCCTATGTCTTCTACTTTAATGGTAAATAAGATAAAGTTTTGTAGTTGAACTTTCATTTTGCTTTCATGGAAGATAAATTGGGTCCTGAAATTATAAAAGGCAGTAAAACCTATTTTATTCCATGTAAAAATTATATGCCACTACAATCCAATGTTGAGAGCTGGGCAAAACTCAACATATTCAAAGACCTATACAGGATTCCAATTATGAATCTGAAATTTATCCAAACCCTTTTGGTCTGGAAACTTCACAAATGGATGAATGCTTCCATATAAACTTTCTAGCATAATATATAATTTTGTTAAAGGACCTAAGGGCCTGTAGGCATGGGCCCATATTAAATAACTCTAGCTACTATTGGATCTTGAGCACCAAAGATGCATTTACTTTAGGCAGGGACAGGTGAACTCTGAAACTATGGGTTGATGTGTGGCCAACATGGTAATAAACTCTTTTGTTGGATATTAAAGAGGTAGCAAACATAATCCCTACCCTTTGGGAATTTACAATCTAATTAAGGACAAAGGTTGTAGATGCATATTGTTCATGAAATAAGTAGAGAGCCAAAACAAGCATATTATAATCAAATCCATAGGAAACAAATGGAAATTTAATAATGTTTACTAAATGGTCAACTTGAACTGATAGCGAGTGTTTCCTCATCTGGAAATTCCTTGTTCTAATGAAATAACTGGCTACATCCTATCCCTACTATATGACCCAGGGTTGGGAAGATCACTTTCTTACTAATGTTCAAGAGAACATTATGACAATTTATATTTTATTTAGTAATATTGAAAACAAAGTTCTCTGGTTCTATAAATATGCCTGCATTTATTTTTGAAACAGATATGAACTTATATATGTAATTGATCAAACCTATAATTGCCTTATTCATAGAATATTCTAATTGCCATCTGTTTTGAGAATTATATCTTAAAACCCAGATCTTCATAGATTATAATGTTGTCCAGATAATTTAGATGGAAGCCAAAGACCTTTGCTACTGAAAAATCTGAGATATGCTTCAATGAGTCACAGAGTCATAGAATCAATCACATTCCAATTAAAGGGCTTTCTAAGTTTTGAGGATATCAAAATAGAGGACTGGTATTGATTCATAAAAAAAATATCTAGCTCTTGTGGCATAATGGATTGAGAGCCAGCTCTGGAGATGGGAGGTATTGGGTTCCAATTTGGCCTCAGACACTCCCTGATGTGTAACCCTAGGCAAGACACTAAAGCTTCATTACCTAGCCTTACTGCTCATCTGCATTGGAACCAATAACAATATTGATTCTAATAGGAAGTTAAGGGTTAAAAAAACATAGCTCTGAATAACTTTGGGACAATATTATAGGACATCTCTCTACATCAAATTTCAGGGTTCTAAGATGGACTTATTTGTAAAAGAAAGAGAAAGGCTAAGTAAATCATGTCGAGTTTATGACAAATGGGAAAGGGAGCATTTAAATACTAGTTGTAGTCATGCATATTTTGTTTATCAGGCCCATTCACTTTCCTTTTTTTTCTTTTCAGGAGTTTCAAAATTAGATATGGTTAAAAAAATTTGACAAACTTGTTAATTTTTTTTCTGTGTTGATATATGATGACATCATTAATAGATATCAGACATAAGAGAATAATTTTTTGAGGTGAAAAATTTAACACTGTACTATTGTTTTTGAATATATCTGATTTAGTAAAAACAAACCAACAAACAAACATATGCACAAACAAATCCCTTAAGTCAAGAAACGCACTGGAAAGAGAAAATTCTGGTGTAGCCACAAAGTATATGCTGATGAATGATTGCACATGTTGCCAAATCTGGGTACCCTCTCCATTGCTCTGAAGGTTACCTGTATGAGTTAGAGCAGTGTGGTCCCTGGTGTCCCTTCAGTCTTTATCCTTTATATTCATGCAACTAGTGAGAATTCCAATTGGTGCTTCATCTGATGATGGCTTCTCTGAAGTGCACACCTGTCCATTAGAAACTGTAATGAGACTCCCAACTCATTTTACATAGGCTACTGTGCAGCAGTTGATGTTAATGACTTTGAAGTGTTTTGTCTTTGACAATAAGCTGGAATCTTGACTATGCAATTGACTGCAACTACATAAATTGCTATTTGGAATCAATCTTAATATATACACTTGTGTATATGAATACAGCTAGCTGCACTTTTCCCATACAATCACAGTTGTTAACATTCTACCAGTTTTTAAATGAGTAAATTTGAATAAAATGACAGAGTAATACATTTTATGTTAAGATCAGCTATTTGAAAAGCACAAGGATTAAAAGTTAATTCCATCCTTTTAATTCAAGGGACATATAAATGGCATTCTGGGTAGAGCCAACTCCTCTTTTATCAGTCCTTTCATGCTGCCTCCTCACTAATTCTTAGTTGTTCAAATGCTACCTACATAATAAAAGCCTGAGTTAATTTACTAAGATTTTACACCAGTACAAATGAAAGAAAGGAAAGTGCTAAACAAGGCAATTAGCACTCTGTTTAGTGCACTCCCAAAATAAATGTAGGCAATTTACAATTTGGCAAATGGCACTCTATCCAGATCCAACTCATTTGTGCCTAAGGGGGTGGTACAGTTCATTAGGGGAAAAAAGTGTTTATATATATTATGCTATTGAGGCCCAACCCATTTTGTACTACAGCAACAGATGTGACTCCTCCTGAGGTTATTAGTGTTTCTTGCAGAAAAATGCCAAACTATTATGCTTTCAAATAAATGGTCCAAATATAATGCCTTTTACTATTGAGTAGACGTAGCTAGCTTTACAAGGTGGGGGAGTTACAGAACTTGTAATCACCGGAAGACTCTTTTGTGGTTTTCTAGGTATATATTTCCACTCTTTGACTCTTATAACCATTGTTGAGATCAGATGGGGAAACTCTGTGCAAGTATCACTGACTCTCTTTCTTAGTTTACAGAAAAGCTGAACTATGATTTTACTATTTATTCTTGTATATTTCTGATGAATACAAAAATAATAGGTTTTATTAATGCAGAATCACAGCCAGCATTAATATTTAAGATGCTAGAAAGAAGGTTAAACATGTGTTTATATTGCTTTTGAATAAAAAAGCTTTACAAAAGAGGGCCAAAATATTACAGTGGGCCAAACTTGAAATAATTATGCCCCAGTATAAGCTGAGTTTTGGGATTTACTCCTTATTTTAGGAGAAGGAAGTTCTCATATTTAACTTTCACATATTATTGTGAACTTGAGGCAGTATTCCCTTGTGGACAGAAAATAACAGATTGACATCTTTGAAACTTGCGCTCCAAATCTGCCAGCCTTCACTGTATTTTTGTTTATTGCAGTCAGTATAGCTCCCTTCTGTGATAAAAAGAAAGGTAAAAGCATTCTTTTGTGCCCTCTAGCTGCTGGTTGTACAAATGGAAAAGAAAATCTTCTGATTATTAAGTTCTCCCAATCCTGCTTGATATAGATCTCTTGTGCATTAAAGTTTCATTCATTATAAAATGATCTCCAAATAAATAAAAGTTGAGCTGCTTAGAGAAATAGTATGCTAGTATTCATAGATAAAACACAGAAAATAAGGTAGAATAGGAAATGGAACCTCCTAATTCAGCTGTTAATGAATGCAACCCAAATGTTTTCAAATGGAAACTTTAAAATTGATAATTGCTTATTATTATTTTCTTAAAATTTATTCAAAAGTTATTTTCTGTTTCTTATGTGCCTTGTGGTAGTGAGTATTGTTTTGTGATTCTAACTTTTAAAAATTATATAAATATATTTATACCATTTTTCATGTAGAATTAATGTACAATTTGTGAGACTTGGCTGAAGAGTCTTACAGATATTTCCAATAATTCCTGCTACAGTGTAGAGTTTGCCATAAAGGAGTCAGGCTCACCAGATGTTCTGAATGAAGCCTCCCTGAACTGTTACAGAGTGGAGGGAGAGAAATAAAACTAAATCAAATTAGTTATCATAGTAAGAAAATAAGAGGTCATATCCACCAGCATCTGAGTAAACAGCCAATGCCAACATGGCTATCTTCACTTAGGAATTAATTAAGAACTGATTGTCCTTCTAGGTGAAACCTTAAAAATGCCTGGCGGTAAGCTGTTTAAAATCCACTGTGGAGTATGTGAGATGAAAAGATAGAGAACCATAATATCCAGAGGAATTGTGTCTCTTGGATAGGGATAGTCCCCCCCTTTAGTCGCCACCCCCCAAATCCGCAGCTCTTTGTTTTGATTACAATTTTTCTCCCTTTAAGGGAAGAGAAAGTATGCTCTAAGACGGTCTTGTGTTACAGCTTTTTTACCTTTGTCTGCCTAGCTCAGCTGGTATTTAATTGGTCAGCAATAGGAGGGAAGTCTCCTTTGAGGTAATGAATATTGACTGTTTATGTTGAAATGTCACTGTGAAAAGAAAGCCCAGCACCAAAGAGGCAGAACCCAGTGTGAGCGTTTCAGACACAAAGAGGACACCAGCAAAGGACAGGCATTGAAAAGCAAAGCAGCTGAAATTCAAAGAGTGGATGAAACAGAATTGGCCTACATGTGTGGGAATTTAAGCTGGCAGTTGACAGGTGAAAAAGTCATTATTCTACCTGTTATAGCCAAATGTAATTGCTTGTTTTCCTGAAAATGACATAGAGGCCATGACTCACATAAATGTTTTAATTGAGAAATCCTTCTCACCTTTTAATAAATAATTTGGTTAAACTTAAAAATTAATAACAATGCAAATTCTAACCATCAGAGTAAAATATCATGAGAAACATTTTATTAAGAAAACACTCACTCCAGAGGTCTATTCTATGTAAACAAGTGCATCCAGCTTTGGTGGAAAGTTTTGTCTGGAGCAATTATATTTACATTTTTAAAAGCAGAAATAAACCTCAAATTTCTGATTTAAAAGTTAAATAACTTCAGGTGTATTTTTTAATGAAGATTTAAGAGAAAATTGAATTTGGTTTTAGGTTGTCATCTAAAACTTTCCTTTCTTCACATTCATTGCTTTTGCCAAACAGGAATTTAAATCTGATTTTGCTGAGTATGTTTTTACTTGGTCCCCTACAATGGACACTATATTACTGGGTGACCAAGTTTTCCTTCCATGCATTGAACATATATAAAGCATCCTTAAGTTTTATTAAATGCTAAAGTACCAGAAGAGTCATTTCAGTCTAAAAAGGAGGCTGTAAATAAGGCATTTTTAGAATGATTGAAACATTTAAGAAGTCATTTCAGTGAGGCCAAATTTTGGGATTTGATAAGTATGTTTTTTTCTTTGGATTTACACTACTGCATATATTGATATTAAACATGATTGTGGCATGCTTTTTTAATTTTTTTAAAAGTGAAAATGAAACAAAATGAGGCAAAGAGAGAACAGAGTAACTGAATAACATTTTTGGGAAAGGCAAATTAAAATCAAAGTGCTGTGAAGAATCGACTCCATAGAAATTGGAAAATTCATTTGAATGAAGCTCTGAACTCCTTTGAATAGGCAGTTTGTTTTTATAAAATGTCTTTACTTTTCTAAATGACATATTTGAATTTTACCATACTTTTGGCCCTCAGGTTGCACATATTTGAAGGGGGGGAGCTCATTACTTTTTTCCCCCTGAACCATTCTCAAATACTGAAAAGGAGCTTGTTTTATTTTGTTTATTTTTATTATTATTTCTTAATCTCTCAATTGCTTGAGCTTTCCCCCCAACAAAATACACATAATAAATAAAAAGATAAAATCTTTAGTCACAATCTTATGTTATGCTTGAACTCTAACCTGTGACATTCACCTACCTCGAACTAACAAGCTTTATGCCCCCATGAAGAGTGATACTTCTTCATTAGCAAGATCAATTTCACCTTTAAAAACCCTTTGCTTCCCTGATTGCATGAAGCCAGATTGAGACGTCTTGAGTCTCCTAATGACATTTAGGCATCCTCAAAGACAAAAAAGGAAGTCATTACATCCACGGTTCACCTGCAAAGAATATGTCATTAAAAGAGGAAGCAAAATGAACCCCTGTCAACTTGTTAGGGCCCAAAAGGTAATTCTGCCATCAAATATAGAGTGGGCTATGATACAGAATCCTATTATTACTGACACCAAATAACTTGCTGATGTCAAAGGTTCTCCTTCCCAGAAAAGTTCAGGTGTTGCTCAATTCATTAATGTGTCAGGTTGAAGAGACATGATGTCATTTCTGTTGTCTGCAGGGATGAAAACTGGAGTCTACTTGCTCCTGTCAACACACTATCATCTTAATTTCTTTTGCTCTGCACCTTATTGCCAGCTGTAGGGGGTAATGTGTCATGGGAAATGCCTCCTCAAAAGGACTACTAATATTTGTCAAAAAAGACTTGAATCTGCTTTTGAATTGTTTCAATTATTACTTATATTAATAATATTATTTATGATTATTTTCTTTATGCTAATGAAGAAATATAACAGATGAATGTTGCACTTGTTAATTAAAATGGTTTAGAATAAATTAGAACTCAGATCTGTGAATTTGTCTGATTATATAGTTATATGTCTTTCTATAGTGAATAAAGAATTCTGAAAGGAATAAACTTTTAAATTTCTACACATGGAAAACTTATTTCCTGTCTCATTTCAGAATATTTGCTTTCTCCATTATTTCAACAATTCTTTTGGATATATGCAAGGGAATCAAGGCCAATCTTTTTATTAAAGATGATTTAAAAACAACAAAATTCTTTAGCATGAGAGAGAATGTGAGATTATGCAAAATAATAGAAAGTGTATGAGAGATGACATGCCACTCTGGGTATTTGTTTGTTAGAAAAGGATATTTTTTCCCTAACTTAACCTGTGCCCTATATGGCATCATGTAATAGACAACACATTTCAGTATCTCCCCCCTCCTGAGTCAAAGTTCAAAACAACAGATTCCAAATTTCTGAATCAATTATTTTAGAACAGCTAAAATTAATTAGGTAGATTGTGGTAAACATGAATTGTTCTTTCTTTGTTTTAATATAATGTTTCTCTCTCTCCAATTTTGTCTACAAGCATTTATCCAGAGCAGGATAAAAAGGAAGTAATGATAACTTCACTAACTAAAATGTTAGCAATAAAATTAAATTGTTATTAGAATGATTTGGGCAATCAACTGTCTTAATTTCTAATATTTATTTATTTAATTCACTTAGAGAGTGCCAGATCTTTATTATCTAATTACTGTAAAGCTTATTACTTAGTCACTCTAACGGGTTAGTTCAATGCTATTAAAAGAGCCTATCAGCATTTCTGGCATTCTTTATTAAATGAAGCTACCTTTGGTCACTTAAAAATAATTTGGTACAAGTCCACAATAATTAATGGAATATTATCATTTCCTTCTAATATGTGCTTAGATTATGCTTCTGTCTTCCCCAGTGCCCAAATATCTACTCTGAGTGTGAAATTGTGCTTCCCATAGGAAAATGATTAGTTAATGACACAAAAATACTTTCTTGACATACACGTATTCTTGCTCTTCTTCAACTATTTTCCCTAATTACCAGTTAAAAATCCAAACAAGTCTCCAAGGTCATTAAGAACACAATTGGGATGGATATAGCTCAGTTGCATGCAAATAAATTAAAATAAAATAAAAAAGGCATCTGTGTGTGTGTTGTTATTTAGATGTTGAAATTGGCACATGCAATACTAAGAAAGTGACATTTTGTATATATATATATTTGAACTCATGACTACACAAACTTTTTGCTAGCTGATTTAAAAACTTTCCCATCGTTATCATAACTCTGGACCAATATGCAATTTTAAGGTCAGTTTGAGAACTCAATGGTGAATTTCCATGTATAGGTTTATTTGGCATCTATTGACTTTGATTTAGGATCCCAAGAACATTCAACAATATTCAGCTAAAGGAATCTTAAGCATATTGCTATTATAAGAACATGGTTTAGCCAGGCTTGCATTCATTGGTATATAGAGCACAAAACCTGGTGGGATGCACTGTATGGTGGAATCATTCCCTCTGGGCAACCTATTCAAGCTGATGCTTTAGGTTGTACTGTATATTTCAGGGCAATAGGGAGAGGTGCGTACGCTTTGGACTTTCACATGCTAAGATGAGGAAAATCAATCTTTATGCCCAAAAGATGGAACCATTGATGCAGAAAGTCACTGTGGTCCTGGAGTCTTGTAGGGAGAGTCTGAGAAAACAGATTTGGGCTTAAAGCAAGATCCTGTGCTGCATCAGTGCCCTGCAATGCTATGGAGGCATGGGGGAGTTCAAATATAAATAGAAAGAGGGATTTTCCTTGCAATGGCCTCAAGTTGGTGTTCTTTTGATCAAGGAAATAAAGAAAAAAAAACCACAGTTGAAATAAGATGATGTGCCTGGTGTATTTGAAAACAGAAAGGCTCTGAAACCATTTATCCTTTGCTATAGGCTCTTTCTGTACTATACTCAGAAAAAAACCATGTGTTGATTACCATCAGTCATTTTCCAGAAGGGCTGTTAGAACTGTTTTGATATGTATCAAAGCTTTGCATATATGCCTTTTTGTATTCAGGTAATATTTGATATTAATGATAGCTCACATTGATGTAACACCTTTCAACCTGAAAGATACTAAAGGATTCTGCCAGCCAAAGCAACTTTTATATTACTTAGAACTCCACCCAGTAAACAGCTCTGAATTGCAGATTGCTTGGGTGGAGTGACAACTTCACTGATTCTAACAAGGATTAAGATGGGGCAACTGAAACCCAAGAGTACACTCACCATAGGGCGATTTATGTTTGCACATGTCAGTTTTTTTTTCTATTTTGGAAATGCGATATATGACTTAGGACTGGGAGACCAAAGACCTGTTGTTTTAGTCTTTGGTTCTTTTACTTAATAGCCATGTGACCAGAGGCAAGTCACAACTTCCCAGGTACTCAGTTTCTATGTCTATAAATTATTGTGGTTATTTTGGGGAAAATATTTTCAAACTGTAAAGCTCTATATAAACATGAGAGATTTTATATTAAAGCTTATTATAAGCTTTTATATATCAATGAACTATAAAGGAGATAGAATAAGAGAATTCTAACAATATTTAGATGGAAGGATTTTGAGGCATTTGTAGCATATCAGGACCATAATAAGTTATACTAAATTTGATGTTCAGAGACTTTGTTTCTCTATATATTTAAAGTGCTGTAATTTCATTGAATGTAAAGTTTCAGTGTAATTTTAGACTCCCATAGAACTAAAACCACCCAAACTGAATGCTTGTTATTTCTGAAACTTGTAGGTTATTTTCTTTGTTGAATTTTCTTTTTCGGAAGTTCTCTGTTGATATAAAGTAAGAAAAAATTGAGAGAAGGAAAGACAAAAAACCACAAGCTATCTGGGTATTTTACTTGGGTTACTTCCCTCCTACCCCACACTTAGGAACACTTCATATCAATTTCAATAATGCTATGAAAGTATATAATGTTGCATTTGAGAGGTACCTTGGAGGATGCATAGTTTAACTCCATCATTTTTTAAAGAGAAGGAAAGTGATATTCACCTAGATGAGGTGATTAGCCCCAAACTAGCTGCTGGCAGATCTGGGAATTGAATGGGAATTTCCAATTCCTTTATCACAAAATTAAGAACTTTTCTACATGCTGATTTTTAACGCAAAATTTGGGTTCTGCAACATCAGAGAACATTTATGTTTGAATTATTCTAGCAGTACCACAGTTCAGTTTTGCTGAATCCTCAGGTGTACCCATTGTCTCCACATAGAGGATATACACACAGAAATTCTCAAAAGCAGTGGAAGTCTGTGTAGAGGCAATGAAAGTACCCTTCTTTAAGTTCCCAGGAATCCTAATTCCTACCTTACCCAGGAGTGTCAAACTCCCCTCAACTTCCATTTCTCAACTTGAGAACCACTATATATGGTCACATTCAGTAAGATTAGTTGGATTTAAAAATTATTATATAAAATCCATTCATTTTGCAAGACATAATAGGTCAGCTCTGGGTTGCTTTGGTAGAGCAGTAAAGGGAGCCTGCATGCACCACAGTGTGCATAGCTAGCAGAGAAGCTGAAGTATAGATAAAATGTAGTGTCTCTAGTGCTCATATGCATTTATTGTGATCACTAAACTGTGCATATAACATTGTTTTTGAGGAGGAAATT
Organism: Monodelphis domestica; assembly: GCF_027887165.1. Taxonomy (NCBI): domain Eukaryota; kingdom Metazoa; phylum Chordata; class Mammalia; order Didelphimorphia; family Didelphidae; genus Monodelphis; species Monodelphis domestica. Next base: position 138,632,913 of record NC_077227.1, read on the forward strand.
ATGACATTTAGAAGAATCTCCTAAGCTGTATAAAACCATGAATGTCTATAAATATTGATCCAAAATGAACAAAATGAATAATTTATTCCTGAATATGCTTTTCTTTGACTCTCAGTTTTTAAAGTAGCTTTGTTCCCTCAAATCCCAATTTATGGATAAGTAAATATTATAGTTTTTGTCCCTCTCAAATGTTAGTAATTTCCCTTTTTTGAAAACCTAAATGGTTTCTCAAAGATTTAGAAGCTTGAAAATGAACCAATAATCATATTACTGAAATTTGGACATATTATGTGCATACCTTTTTTCCAGAAAAAATTACTCAAGAATCCATAAATTGTTTTCATAATTTGTTGTCATAATTTCCTCCAATCTTTTGTGTGTCCTCATTGTAAAGCATCATTTACAAATTTTCTTCTGTCTGCTTGGGTAAAAATAAGAACTTTATTTGCTAAGAATAATGATGCAAACCAAAAATATCCTATTGTGTAATGAGAGCAAAATAACCAGGTGCACACAGCATCCTTCACAGTAGGCACAACAAACAGGCAGACAGTTTGGAAGAAGATCTAAATCCACTCAAACATCACAATTGTAACTATTTTTAATTGATCTCCAGTGTTCTGGCTTCTCCTTGGAATGTCTGTCAACATTTTCATCAGGGTCAAATTCAGTTTTTTCTTCATGTTTATTTATTTTTCTCATGGGTCCCCTTCCCGTTCCAACCACATGTAAAAGTGTTCCAAATAGAGAGATTCAAAAAGGCAATACTCCTCACGCTTTTCAAGTGAGTGACCTCTTGGTTATTTAAGTCCTATAGTCTTTTGCTCTCATCCCAAATTCTTCACACATGAATGATTTTAAAATTACTTTTCTCACTGTTTAGTTTCAGTACATTTTCCCCCAATCTGAAGGAACTGAAATGATAACAAGGAAATAAGTATTCTGGAAGTTGTTCAGTTCAAAGAGTATCAAGCTTTTGTGTTTCTTAAACAAGTACTTAATACTCTCAAATTGTTCTTAGTTTCTAGGACACAACAGATATTTGATATAACACTCATGAGACAAATCTTGTCCCTCAGCACTATAATTATGAGGGGATCTTTTTTCTTAATGTAGTGTAGAACTGAATAAGTAGCATTGAAAATACTTAATTTAATGCCACAATATGCTCCCACTTCCAAAGATACCTCAAAGATTTTCTATTATATCTATATTATATTTATACATATGTCATGATATTCTATAATTTCAGGTAATAAAACATCAAATATATTGATGCATAAACATGTGTGTGTGTGTGTGTATTTGCAACAAGCTTTGGGCACACTCCAGCACAATTTAATTTTCCAAATGACCATTGGTTGTTAGAACAGCATTTCTATGCTTCTTCTTGATGAGGTTATGAAAGCTCTTCCTTTGGTAGGCAGTGAAAATGACTTTGCAGATGGTAGGACTGTCTCCAGGCATTACTGATTCCTTTCTGTCCTGCCCCAGTTCTTGACTCTTTTTCAGGTCTCTACTCCTGGGACAATGAATGATCAGAATGCCATAACATTAGCCACAGGAATGGGAAGTGATTGACCAGCCCAACCTACACTCTCTCCACCTTAGGACTTCTGGGTATATCCCAATACATTTCTAACAGCATGTTTTCTTAAATAAGACAGAGTGGGGAAGAATGATATCACACTAAAATGAAAAGTATGAGATTTTCATTAAAGTTTTAAAAATAGAGTATTATTAATTAAGCACATGTGAACCTACTTCAATTTTGACAGTAAATTCATAGTTGATTTTACATTAATTTGATCCATTATTTCAATATATATATATATATACATATATATATATGTATTTGATACAATTCTATGTGTGTGGGCATATGTGTATATGAATCTTTTAAAAATCAAAAGTCTTATTGAAGCCATTAGAATTTGAAACAGCAATTTGACTTTTTTTTGGATATCCTTTATTTTATTGATATATTTTGCTTTCACATTACAGTCATTTATGGGAAAGTTTAAAGACAGCTCTCTGATAGAGGTTGAATGCACTGACATGGCAAGGGATAACAATCCATCACAAACATCTGATACAGTGGCCATATATGACTCTCTCTCTCTCTCTCTCTCTCTCTCTCTCTCTCTCTCTCTCTCTCTCTATATATATATATATATATATAAGCATATATATATATCATGTATGTCCCACTAATATTATGCCTCCTCTGTGTCAGTATATTTCATTATCTCTTCTTTGAGACATTCAATTGCTTTTCAGCTTTTCAGAATATGATTTACCTTTTTCTGATATTTTTAGCATTTGCTTGAGGTTTAATTTAATTTCATTCATTTTTGTAAGGATTTGTTAAGTACCTATGATATGAAAGCATTTCTTAAATACAGATTATTCTTTAGAATATTTATGATATAGTCACTTTTGTGTCAAAAATCAACCATACAAACAACTCACATATGCACCTCATATATAAATAATAAGAGAAAAATAATATGCAATATTTTAAATACCTTGTTTTACTTTTCATAACTACTTTAATGAAATTAGTTCTATTCCCAAATGCCTAAAAGGGGCTGATAAGAAATATTTGTGGGAAAATCATTCCATTGATTTATTCTATAGAGAGAAGAAGGTCTTTTCCATCAACTTCTGGGGAGTGACATTAGTAAAAAACACAAGAGACCTATTACCTGTGCATATGACTAAAGCCCTTCTGCATATTTTTTTGTACTTTACAAAATACTAGTATAAATATCATTACTAAATCCTAATAGTCAGTGACCTTTGAGGATATTAAGTGCACTGACTACAACTAAGTGATGTTTGTTCTTAATCTTCTCCACCTTAAAAATTTTTTTTTGGTCCTGTTCTGGAGTAGTGTACATACTAGAACCAGGAAGGGAGAATTTTTAGAAAAACTTGAAGGCCAAATTTTCAAATAGACATCTATAGTTTCACACAAATAGTACTGTTTCTGAACAATTAAATACTTGGATCAATTACATTTTTTAGACTTTGAAAATTGATGATTCAAGTGTCAGTTCCTCAGGAAAGTTTCAAATTAAATGGTAGTAAATTTATTATATATTATGCACATGTTCCTTGTTAGAAATTATTTAGGTGCTTATCTAATTTAATTAATGGATTACATCTATGGAAAAGTATTCTCATAAGTATAGATACCTATTCAAAATTAACTCCTTCCCCCTTAAAATGATGCAAATAAGAAGTAAACTCTGAGTTGCTTTGAAAATACCAGTGATAAGGTGAAAAACAGCTTTAAAAAAGCAAATTAATTCTTTATCCCAGAGAACTGAAAATGAAACATGTTCTTCTTCTTGGTAGAGAAGTTGGGGACTAGAGGGGCAGAATGTTGCATACATTGTCAGACATTATAACTGTTCTATTAATTTAAATTAAAAAATTACAAATGGGGTCAATTCTGAGGCAGACATGGGGGAAAAGGACAGATATCCAGAAAGAGCTGTTTACCATAATATTTTTTAAAACACATCTAGAAAAAAGAATAATGAAAACAAATGCTAACATATTTGAGAAACATGTAATATTATCTCTCTGAATATGGACACAGGTATCAGTACATAAATGTGTGTTAGAGAATACTTTTCCTAGAACACCGTTTTATGAAGATATGATTGTTACATGTTTCATTTGTCTTCAGTAATATTGACTGCTGCCATGATGCATTTAGCATTATGTTAAGGCTGTAGTAGGAAATTAGATGACAATAGCTTATAGTTATTGTAAGAATATTAAAAACAGCTATTTATATAGCCTTAAATAATAAGTTTATTCAGAGCTTTGGGTGCTATACCTTGTGTTATCCTTCATTTTTTCAAAGAATTATATTTTTAACATCACATGTTAACTGTAATTTCTTTTGTGGATTATCTCCAAGTAGCTGTGAATGGACAAAGATTTTATATTAAAGTTTAGCCATTTCTTGGCCGCATATACATAACAATGAAAATTATGACAATTCAGATATAGTATTTATAGCATGCCTTAGTCCTAGACTCTTGTACAATACTGTTCGAACATTGAGTTTGAACAAGTGACCCTGCTATGTTTCTCAGTGAGGTATTTTCGCAGATGTAAACTTTTCATCCCAGACAATTATGTGAATAATTTTTCATGGGCATGTTCTTTGTGGATCTTTTGCCTTGCCTTCTAGAATTCACAGCATTAATAGGGTTAAAGGTTCTGGCATGGTGAATTTATTGTTGACATCTCATAGTCCGTTAAAGCGGGATCACTAATGGGTGACCTTGAGGTTCGACCGTTCCAGACTCGAGAAGATCAAGTCTCAACCCCCTTCTGCAAGTGCTCTGACCCTTCTATTCTCACCCTCCCCTGGCCTAACCTTTAACTCACTGATCTTTGACCAAATTATTAAGCAAACACCTGCTTAGGTCTGTGGCCCAAGACTCTGAACCTGAAGAGCTACCATAATTTCATAGGAATAAGCTGTAGCAATAATAATGCAAACTACAGAACAAAGCGGTGGACATATTTCCAGGAAAAACTGTATTCCCATTGACCACAGACAAAATAAATACTTTAACATTCTGTCTATATGATGAATCAATGTTAACCTAGTTGACGACGATAATAATGAATTGTTAGTATATAACATTGGAGCTTCCTTCTCTTCCTCATGTTAATTCTGACAACAGTGAAGTAAAATTTATTTTCTTTCATGAAAAGAAACAGGCCTACAATTAATCCCTGAAGGCCTTGGGCCTCCTGATGACAGGAATACTAAAGAAAAAACATGTTTAACATAGATGTTCTAAATAAAATTGGATGAAAAGAAACTTGGTTATGTTGGTAGAAAAAGAACATTTCCCCCCTTTCTTAATGATACAGAAAATTCACTAAAATTTTATAATGACAGTAAATCTGAGAGTCTATATAACAAAATAAATAATAAAATTGTGATATGGATTGAAGTTCTTGATTTATTGAGATGCTTTCTTCTTTACCTATCATAGTATTATATTGTAATATGAAAATACATTAGCTATATTTTCTATAAAAGTGAGTCATTCAAAATACAGTGAAATCTCTTCAACCTTTAGAATTTGATAACTTCATTGTTCAGATGAAAAAAAATTGTCTTTAGTAAGAAATGAACAAACATTTTTGAAAACCAGATTTACAATTCCTTATTATGAGAAAATCATAGCTAAATTTTTTAAAGGTAACATTTGAAATAATATCTAAATAGTGTTCATAAATTCTATTTTCTTCATCACATGCAAAAATCTTATGGCTTTTACCTATTTTAGTATGCCTTTAATTTATAGTTTGTTTATCTAATGGAATATATTTTTAATCTCAGTTTCTATTCTTAAAATTTAAATAATTTAGAGATATAAGATGCCTAACAACTAAATGAAAGACCAAGTAATGTGAAAAGCATAAAGTTTTATTATAATTGCTTTTCAATAACAAAATAGTAATTTATAATGTCAATAAGTAATCCAGATTGTTTAGGTAATTTCAAATGTTTTTATTTGCCATTGTATGTGCAACTTTGAATAAAAATTATTTTAAAAAATTATCTAATTTAGAACTTTTCTCAACACAATTCTTGTACTTTGGTTTGTATATATATGTTTGTGTATATGTAATAGATGTCTTATTTTTATCCTTGATCTGTCACATTTCTAAAAATTGGAATATACATACTGTATATAAACATGTATATTACCTTATTTAATGCACTAATATATAATTTATTATCATATATTATTTATATTATCAAAAATTTAAGGCACATAGATTACATAGGAATATATTTTTATGTAACATATCATTCTGAGTTACTATATCCTCATTTATTTCAATAATATGTCTGAATTTAAACAGCTATAGCACAATTGTATTTTATGAAAATACTCTACTTTGCCATACCTACTAAGGAATGAATATCCTTTTTTGAAAAGTTGACTTATCTTTCATTTCTTAAACAGTCTTCTATTTACTTATCTGTGTAAATGCATCCCTGAAAGTAGAATGTAAGTATCTTGAAGCCAGAGAATGTTTGTGTCTTTGAAGCTGCTAACCAAGTATAGTGACTTTCATTTAGTATGTGTTAAATGAATGTTGAATTTTTTAAAATGGTTCTTTTCACCATGGAGGCAGGAATAAATGATATTCTTGGCAGTCATTGATTTAGACCTGGAACGTGTTATCTACACTAAAAATGGTTACATTATTTTGAATGATCCTTCAAGGAACTGATCTAAAAATGGAATTTTAGCGCCTAAAGCAATACTAATTAGTTGCATCAATTTAGGTCACTAAAAACAAAGAGAGAGAGAAAATAGTACGAGCCTTTTTAAAGCCAAAGAACATCGTAACTTGATGATGGATTTCAATATTGGTAAAATGAAGTTTTAATTTCAACTGTGTATTATAGATGTTATATCAGTTCTGTTTACATTTTACATAAAATAAGAGAAGTTGTACATCATGGCAGAAAGACAAAGTTGAGTCAAAATTCAAATTATGTTCTAGACTCTATGTATATGACCATCTTAAATCATTGAATCTATAAGGGCCTCATATGTAAAATGGATACAATAATGCTCCTACTATTTTTATTCCCAGGTTGCTATGAGAAAAGTCTTCTCAAAAAATAAAGACATAATGTATATATGAGTTGTGATAACTGAAAAATGATAGAAATTATTATAAGTGTGAAGTGGAGGAAGGTAACAAGGGGAAATATGTAATCCATAAATCTGTAGCTTGTACTTAAACAGAAAAAGCAAACTCTTGATAGTGTGTATTGGCCTAAATAAGTCTGTATCAATGGTAGCTTTCAACTTTCACTAAGAAAAGTAAAGGGGAAAAGTACAAGAATACTTTTTTTAAAATTTCTGTTTTTTTAAAATACATGTCTTAGAGAAAATTTCATATACAAATTCCTGAAGACATTCTTTCCTGAATATATAGGTTATGTAGAACTGACTATATTTTGAATTGAAGAAGTATAATTTATATCTATTAAATCACAGGTCTTTCAGAATATCAAAATAAATATATATGCAGAGCAAAGTTATTGGGACATATGTGAAAAAGCAAAATAATTCTTCTTGAACCACAGTGGATGGAGATTATTTTGTGCTTACTTAAAATGTAATTCATCTTCTTTTGATAATTTATATTTTAGCAGAGAAGAATTTAATCCACAAACAAACTATTTTATCAGTCTCATAGGATAAGGATAGAAATAGGCTTATGGATAGGTTAAGAAAATGACTAGAAAGCTCTTTAACAAAGTCAGCTTTAATGGCTTAAAAGGTTTGAGTCTTTTAACTTTGAAATTATGAGGGACTGGCAAATGAACATTTATTATGTGAGTTGAGTTTTAAAAAAAATCTCTACATGATTAGTTAATTAGATAACACTACATATGCACATGTGCAAAAATATACATATATTGATGGATAAATTTTTTTTCTAAAGGATCATAAAAAAAGACCTTCAAAGGAAAATTAGATGGTATATGAAAAATTCAAAGAGAGTTTGCTGAATGAAAAATTTACATCAGTCAAAAGCATCAATAAGTCTTTTTCATATGCAAATTAAAATTTCCAAAGTAAAGAAGGCATTGTTTTATAAATAGTGAGATAATATTCTTGAGAAAGGTTACCAGTGATTACATAAGTTATCTCCTTCATAAAGAAATTTAGAGCTCACAGTTGCTCTTTTCATTAAAACAGGCTTTTCATCTATACTCATCCTGCAAGCCAAACTCTGAATTTTAATTACAGATAATAAATAATTATATCACTTAGGAAACTGAAACTATTGAAATCTGCTAGTAATGCAATATCATATTTGTGAGGTAGGGGATAATGCATAAATCATATTAAAGAGAATGTATAAGTAGTATGCAGAAAGTGAACAAAAAAATCAGGACAAAATGCTTAGTTATCAAAAAGAGAAAAGGTGGTATTGGCCAGTAACAGTTTTAGACAGTTTATCAAAATAATCTAACCTCCCATTGCCATATGATTATAACATTTACTCTCTAATAGGTTTGAAGTGAGAATTTTTTAATTGATTTTTTCTTTTTCCTTTTTAAATGAACTATAATTAACCTTACTTCAAGTTAGAAAGGGGAAACTATTTTTTTTTGGGGGGGAAGGGCTTGGCTAGAAGGGAAGAGTGCATTTTGACATTTACTCTATGTGAAAATACTACACCAGAGTCAAGGGCAAGGAAAAAAAAACAGAGACAGACTTCCCCAACATATACACCCCAGAGGGACCAGCTGACGTTGAGAAAGCAGAAAAGTGAGCCATTAAAGTATGGTTTGGGATTGACACTGACCTAGGCCTGCCATCCAGCATTGTCCCACCATCTGCACACACATGAACTTTGCCTCTAAAACTTGGCTTCTCAATTAACATGTCCAGCTGGGGAAGAATTCCGTCATTTCCCTAATATCATTGTTGCCACTGGCCTGACATATTCATATTAAAAATATATGTGAACAGATCAAGGATTTTCTTAAGCACTTCTGTTTTTATTGCAGATAATAAGCAGGAGGTGAAAGCAGACACAATATAATTTGAAAAGCATAACCCTGATTAGGCACTGATTGGAACACTGCTATACCTTACATTTAAAACCTTTTTATTATTATAACTAGCTGTCACAATCAGGTCTCTCTGAATATCCTATGAGGTATCTACAAGGTCATGTGATGCCTTGTTTCTCTACCACAAATAAATTTATGCTGTAAAGTGCTATTCTCTTTAAATTTGTCCTTAAGTATCAACATAATGTCACTTACGTTGCAAAGGTGTTTGTAAAAATGGGTCCTGCTGTAATTTGTTCACTTTTTAAAAAAAATTTATGAAGTCCCACCATATCTCCATCCCCCCAGTTAATGGCCACTTCAGCATGCTGATGGGCAATACAATAAAGAAGTGTAATTATAGCATCAGTAAGATGCCATGGTCCCCTTTGAAGGAATCAGAAAATCATTTTTATGAGGTTTATTTGTAATCATGGTGAATATGAGTATGAAAGTCTGAGCCTGGTACAGTTGAAAGTAGGATTTTGGGTAAAGGATTGGATTTACATATTGATTGGATGACAAATTTGATTTATTCCTACCTATATGGCCTTTGACAAGTCACTTCTACTATGGACCTCATTTTGTTATCTGTAAAATGAACGTATTGGATTTTAAGATCTCTGTGTCTAGTTCTGAATCTAAAATCCTCTGAGTTACTCTTATTTATCCAGGATGTCATCTGCATTCTAGAGTTGTTCTGGACATTCCAGTCAAAATCATAGTTTATATAAAGTTCTTTCCCAAACTTAAAGCACTGTAAAAATGTTAGCTATTATTTATTAGTTGAGTGTAACAAATAACTTTAGTAGCATTATAAAATTTATATAAATCATATTATTATAATGGTAAATTTAGGTATATGTTTATATGTATACACATACATATTTACATATTCGTGTATAATATCCTAGAATATGCAAATATATAAAGATCTTGGATATCATTGGATAGGCAATCTCTGTATAGGCAATCATATGGGGGAAATCTTCCCTCAATGGAGATTAAAACACATATATGACTTTGGAGATTGTGATTTACATTTATATAGTGTTTTAAGTTCTGGGAAGAACTTAATATAATTACATAAATATTTGTATATTATATAAATAAATAAAATTTAATTTGATTTACAAAAGAATCTGATATGATAGATGATCTTCCCCATTTAACAGATGAGAAACTGAACTCAGAGAAGTTGTGACTTTCAGAGGATCACATGGCCAGTATCCAAGATGTTAAGGAACTAAGGTCTTCCAGACTATCTAGCTTTCTATACACTTCTACTGAGTATATATTTGGACATGTGCATACACACATATAAATTTATATAAAAATCCCCAAATACACATGCATGCATAATTGTAATCTATGTTGTTTAGTCTTTTAAGTCCTGTCCAGTTCTTTATGACTTCATTTGGAGTTTTCTTGGGAAAGATACTGGAGTAGCTTGTGATTTTCCTTTTCAGCTCATTTTTAAGGGGAGGAAACTGAAGTAAATAGTATTAAATGACTTTTCCAGGGTTACACAATTAGTGCCTGGAGTCAGATTTGAACTCACATGTTCCTAACTCCAAGCCTGACATTCTATGCACTGTACCACCTAGCTGCCCCTATAATATGTATTTATGTAGCACTTAATGTTGGCAAAGAACTTCATATTTAGTATTTTATGGATTAATAATATATCTATGTACATATATGTAGATCTACACAACTTAAAATATACACATAAATAGAGATATATTGCTCATATTAATATATATATATATTTATATAGGTGAATATACAGTCATCTCTTTTCAGTAGCAGTGTTCAGAGAGATACACAGAGTCAAGAAGACCTCCAACTGTGTGTGTGTATATATTGTATATTTATAGAGGGAAATGTATATGTATCTAAAATATAGGAGTACAATGCATATGTATATTCACAGATAGATCGACATGTACCTGTATGCATATATGAGTAACAAACCTTGAAAACCAAGTAGACCATGTGCCTAATGACATAATGTGCCTAAATGATAGAGTACAACAGGGTGTCATTTTTAACATAAAATATTGGTTCCAAAGCATAAAGCAATGAGTAAAAAAAACTCATCTTCATCTCTCCAATCTCCACAACATGAATTATTTATATCAACTCCTATCCATCCACTATTGACTTAGGATGTGACCATACCATTGCCTAATAGCCTCCCTGCCAATGGGTAAAAGAATGAAAAAAAAGTGACTTTACAATCCAACATAATTTCAGTTGTTTATTGTCCCTTACATGAGTCATTTCACCATAATGAATTGCATAGACTCTTCTCTAGACTCCTTGAAGTAATACAAAGAATCCCTTAAGTTTGAAAAATGATTTTGATGGAAAGTGCATGTAGTACTAGAGATAAAACCAATATTTGGTTCAAAAACAGTAATAGAATGTTGCTCTCAAGGCCAGTACATTTTTATTACTTTTTGGAGTTAGAGGGTTTTCTGCCACTACAGTGATTGCAGGTTTTCTTTTACTATTTGAAATAATTCATGCTTTGTTTTCATATTAACAAACATGAATCTGACTTAGTTTAAAATGAAATTTTTGTAAAGGCACACAGCACATTGGTGCTTCACTTTAATATTACTTCATCAGTAATTTGGGAGACAGTCAAAGTAAATTAAAATAGTATTTTAAACATATTGATCTATTATTATCCTCTCTGTATATACATTCATATTAAAATCATATGATCTCAATAGCGCCTCAAAAGCTTATTTTACAACTGAGGAAACTGAATTCTGAAAGGTGGATTACTGATGGTCACACAGGTAGTAATGATTACAGGTAGAATTCAAATCTATATCTTTTCACTCCAGTCAGTACTTTTTCCATGCTGCTAAACAGTTGCATGTATATCAATTTATGCACACACACACACACACACACACACACACACACAGTGTACAGTACACTGTTAGCTCCTATTAGTCAGTGAGTTAGTCAATATAATTTATTTAGTACCTATTCTGTGACAGACACTGCACTAAGTTCTGGGAACATAAAGAAAGATATAGGACAGATCTTGCCTTTAAGGAGCTCATATTCTAATGGGAGAAAACAGCTCATAAAAAGAAGCTAAAAAGTAGGGGTAAAGAAGAAGCAAGAAGAGGAAGAGGGTATCTAAATATAGAGAAATAGTATGAGGAAGTCCAATATCTAGGAAATGATGAGGTGAAATCCCTGAATCTTCTCCTTAAATGGAGGAGCTGGGAAGATTTCTACAAGGTCCACTTTCCAATCTCTCCAATCAGAGGAAGGGAGGTAGGACCCCAGGGCCCTTTGAGTTTGACATTGATATTATTTTAAACAAAGATAAGTTTCTAGAAATAATAATTAAGTACAATAGAGTAGATAGTTGGGAAATGAAGAAAAGATAGATACACATAAATATATAGACATTGTATGTATGTATATATGTATATGCACATATACATATATTATAAAATATATAAAATTTATATATATAAAGAAATGCATGTATATTCTAGACACAGATAATTGTAATGCAAAGCAACATATAGAAAGGCTAAAAAGGAAATTCATAGCATGATTTAAAATCAAAGATAGTGGAGAGAGAAATGGATAACTTCATGTAAAAGGTATCACTTGAATTAAGCTTTAATGGTCGGTGAGAAATTAAATCGACAATGGGATTGGGACACCCTTATATAACAATAATTATATGAACCAAGAAACAGACATAGCACAGGTCAGAAAATCTACAGGAAGCAAGTGTATGAATTTTATTCTATAGTATATATTCTATAGTATTCTATAGTAGAGATCATGTGTGATTGACCAGAGTTATTCAGGCAGTATGCATTGGAAGCATCACTTGAATCCAGATTTCTTTGGTCCATGTTGTAAAGGATAATTTTAACGTTGTGACCTAAACTATATTAATTACTGGTCTCCATGGATATCCCAAATATAAAAAAAATTACCCAAGTCAGTCTGGATATTTATGGTGATTTAATTAATATAGTGGTAAGAAATTTAAGAAGAAGGGAGAAGGAAAGGGTGTAGGATTTCTCCCACCTGGCTTGTGCCCGGCAGGAAGATTAGAGGCTCTAGAAGGTAAAGTTTGGAGAATAAAAGAGGAAGAAATCTGCCTGAACTCCAAGAGGGTTCAGCCAAGATGCCTGAACTTGAATTAGCTCAAGGGCAAACTCACCACCAAAACCCAGACAAGTAGCTGCCACCATGCTAAGATGTTGGAATGTTTTGCATGCTGCCCGCCAGAAACGCCTCTCCAGAAAAAGAGGGTGAAGAGAGGAAGTCATGTGCCTTCTATAGACAGTTTTATGTCACTTTCCTGAATCTCATCTGTACCAATGATAGCTTAGTTTGACTTAGGACAGCTCAGAGGTTTGTCTGCTGTTTCTGCACATATCTATTGAAGGCGATTTTCTCAGATACTTAATCTTTGAGTATGGTGCAGACAGGGGTGTATGGGGATGTTCAGGGAGGGGTAGCACCCTTGGTACAGAGGGCTTGTCGTGCCCTCCTAGGGCAACTCTCCAGCCTCTGACTCCCACCTGACACCCAGCTCTCACTTGTGGCTCCCAGTAGCTGCTAGCATGCGGCAGCGGCCACACCCCAGGCAACGGCTTCAACAGGCCTGCCAAACCTTGTGAGGGTAGCCATCGGGTCATCGCAGACCCCTGGTGAACTAGGGCTTTGCTCACCCAGCATGTGAAGACTGCTTCGGCAGAACAGGCGGAAGAAACCAACAAGAAGGTTCAACGGCTGAGATGGTGATGCAGCAAAGCACTGTGGAGTGCTTAGGGCATTAGACAACACAGCCACCCAATGCAGCTGAGGAAGTCTCCAGCCGGATTTTTTGTGCCACTGGACCCAGGCTTCCAACGCCGAGAGAGTGGGACTGTCTCTGTGTTTCAACTTATCCACTTAAATCTCCTTCACGCACAAGTATCTTTGTGCACACTTATGTATTCCAACCTTGCCTACCCTTTTCAAAACCTGCAGCGATGGGGAAGTGGCGACACAACAGGTGAAGGTGACCACTGGCAGTTGTAGCCATGATCCTGCACATAGGCAGCCCATGGACCAGTGGTCGCTCCGCCCTGTAGGGCAGCAGGGACGTTCGGCAGCATCCTGGGCAACTGAGCAGCCCTCTCTAGGACAGCACTGCTCACCCTAATCAAGGGAGGGGACTAGAAAAGGTGTCCCAAACATTGCCTGCCCTACAAACACCTGGTCAGCACACCGTGACTGGCGGGTCATCCCTTTAAGCGGTCGAAATCAAAGAAAACATAATACAAAGAAACTCCTACTAGGAGCATGGAACATCAGGACATTACTTGACAGAGAGAATACCCCAAGACCTGAGAGAAGAACAGCTTTAATCGGTAAAGAACTGGCTCGATATAAAATCGACATTGCAGCCCTAAGCGAAACACGCTTACCAGAAGAGAAATCACTCAGCGAACCCACCACTGGATACACCTTCTTCTGGAAAGGTAGAGCCACAAGTGAAGAGAGAATCCATGGTGTTGGCCTGGCTATCAAGACCAGTTTGCTCAAACAGCTGCCAGACTTGCCTGTGGACATCAGTGAGAGGCTCATGAAGATCCGTTTACCTCTCAGCAAAGACCGGTATGCCACAATCATCAGCCCATATGCCCCAACACTGACCACCACAGAGGAGACCATCAAGCAGTTCTACTCTGACCTAAGTGCCGTCTTGCACTCAGTGCCCACCAATGACAAGCTGATACTACTGGGAGACTTCAACGCTGCTTTGGCCAGGACCATGAAAGATGGAAAGGAGTGCTCGGCAAACTCGGCGTGGGAAAAATGAACAACAATGGGCTACTGCTACTTAGCAAATGCTCAGAGTTCAAACTCACCATCATTAACACTGTGTTCAGAATGGCGAACAAATACAAAACAACGTGGATGCATCCACGATCAAAACAGTGGCATCTCATTGACTACATCATTGTACGCCGGCGAAATGTCCAGGATGCGCAGATCACCAGAGCCATGAGAGGAGCTGAATGCTGGACAGACCACTGATTGGTTAGAGTGACTCTTCAAATGCGCATTGTGCCTCGCCATCCAAAATGCGCCCAGACAGTTCGCGCATCTTGCAATGTGAGTCGTCTCAGAGATCCACTTTATCTGCAAACATTCCAGTCCTGTCTGGATGATAAACTGTCTGCCAAGGGACCACTCACTGGAAGCCCAACCGAGAAATGGAACCAGTTCAGAGACAAGGTGACGGGAATATCAAAGTCAGTCCTAGGCCCCAAACAACGAACCACCAGGACTGGTTCTACAAGAACAACATAGCTATTGAAGACCTATTTAACAAAAAGAACAAAGCCTTTATGGAGTGGCAAAATAACCCAAACTCTGCTCCTAAAAAGGACAGATTCAAGTCTCTCCAAGCCATGGTGCAGTGTGAGATCAGGAAAATGCAAGACCGATGGTGGGAAAAAAAGGCAGAAGAAATCCAGCGCTTTGCTGACATGAAAAACTATAAACAATTTTTCAGTGCCCTCTAGACTGTCTATGGGCCATTAAAATCTGCCACCACCCACTTGCTATCCTCTGATGGTGACACTCTCATAAAAGACAAAAAAGGCATCAGCAATAGGTGGAAAGAACACTTCAGCCAGCTCTTCAACCAACCTTCCTCAGTCGACCAAAGGGCCCTTGACTAGATCACCCAAAACCACATCATCAAGCAATTTGATGCCCCTCCTTCATTAGAAGAAGTCCAAAAAGCCATTAAATAAATGAGTGTAGTCAAGGCACCCGGTAAAGATAGGATCCCAACCGAGGTGTACAAGGCCTTAAATGGAAAGGCACTTCAGGCATTCCATATAGTACTGACCAGCATATGGGAAGAAGAAGACATGCCCTCAGAACTCAGAGATGCCTCTATCGTAGTCCTATACATGAACAAAGGCACACGAGCAACCTGTGACAACTACAGAGGCATCTCACTACTCTCCACTGCTGGAAAGATCCTTGCATGTGTTATACTCAACAGACTCCTGTCATCTGTTTCAGAGCAGAACCTGCCTGAATCACAATGCAGCTTCTGACCAGATCGCAGCACCATCGACATGGTCTTCACAGTGAGGCAAATGCAGGAAAAATGCCTTGAGCAGAACCTGAGTCTCTACATTGTCTTCATAGACCTGACAAAGGCTTTGGACACAGTGAACAGGGACGCATTGTGGGTGATCCTCAGCAAGCTCAGTTGCCCAGCAAAATTCGTCAAACTGATCCAGCTCTTTCATGTCGACATGACAGGGGAAGTCCTATCTGGTGGAGAGACTTCCAATCGCTTCAACATCTCCAATGGCGTGAAACAAGGCTGTGTCCTCGCTCCGGTACTATTCAACCTATTTTTCACCCAAGTATTAGGACATGCTGTGATGGATCTAGACCTGGGCGTCTACATCAAATACCGACTGGATGGCTCACTATTTGACCTTCACCACCTGACTACAAAAACAAAGACAACAGAGAGACTCATCCTGGAACCTCTCTTCGCAGATGACTGTGCTCTCATGGTCCACCAAGAAAATCATCTCCAAACCATTGTGGACAGGTTCTCCACCGCAACAAAACTGTTTGGCCTGACCATCAGCCTCAGCAAAACAGAGGTGCTGTTCCAACCTGCACCAGGGAGGCCAACTAACCAGCCGTGCATAACTATTGATGGCACTCAGCTTTCTAACGTCAATGCTTTCAAGTACCTGGGCAGCACCATCACCAACAATGGGTCCCTAGACCACGAGATCAATGCCAGGATCCAAAAGGCCAGCCAGGCACTCAGGCGGCTGCGCTCTAAAGTCTTCCAACACAGCGGTGTAAGCACTGCAACGAAGCTCAAAGTGTATAACGCAGTGGTCCTCAGCTCGCTCCTGTATGGTTGTGAGACATGGACACTGTACTGGAAGCAAATGAAACAGCTGGAGCAATTCCACCAATGTTCTCTCTGGTCAATCATGTGGATCCAATTGCAGCACCAAATCACCAACCAGGAAGTCCTCTACAGAGCCAACTCCACCAGCATCGAAGTCATGGTCCTCAAAACCCAGCTATGATGGTCTGGACACGTCATCCGCATGGACCCACAGCGAATACCAAGACAGGTATTCTATGGTGAACTGTCAGCCGGACTCAGGAAACAAGGCTGACCAAAGAAAAGATTCAAGGGTCAGCTAAAGTCCAACTTGAAGTGGGCTGGCATTACACCAAAGCAACTAGAACTTGCTGCCTCTGTCAGAAGCAGCTGGTGAACCCACATTAACCATGCCACCACCACCTTTGAAGATGAGCGATGTAGACATCTTGCTGCTGCACATGAACACCGAAACCAGGCCACAACCGCACCTCCCATAACAACTGGCGTCCCAGGCCCCATGTGCCACAAACTCTGCGCCTCAGTCTTTGGACTCCAAAGCCACATGAGGGTACATCGATAGATGATAATGCACAAAGACAATAGTCATTCTCGGCTTCCGAGAGACTAATACTATGGTGCCGACATTCCTGACCTTTTTAAAATGAGTAGGGTGGAGAAATATAGAGTTCCCAAGACTTGATTCCTTTAGATCAAGTATCTCCATTGTTACTAATCAGAAAATAGCTAAATCAGTATGGTCTGAGTAGGTTGGAGGAGTTTTAAAATTCACAATATCCAGTTTTATTTTTGAGCTCTCTATTCACTATAGAATACTTGTTTTTAGTGTAAAGTGAAGCTGGAAAAGTAGGTTAAGGTGAGATTATATAGAATCTTGAATCTTGAAAGAGATTAAATAGTAGGGGTTTTGGTAACCACAAATTCTATGTATAAGGAAGGTTAGTTTAGTGGATATATGAAGGATAGGTTGGAGGGGAAAGAGATGAAATAATGACAGGGATTTGGGGATGGGATAGGATGTTACAGTGTAGGCCCAATATCAGAAGAATACTTTGGGGAGACTATCTGTGGCTGGCAGGCCTAGTCCAGGCTAAGCCTGTCCTGAGATAATAAACACAGACCACTATATAACAGGGATAGGTATTTTTGTTTGTTTGTTTGTTTTTGTTTTTGTTTTTTGTATTTAATAAACAAGGGATGGCGAGAAGGGGATTTGGGAAAATCTAAAATAAAATCAATCTACCTAAACCAACCAGATCTAAATATCTCTTCACAGGGATTTCTTTTGAGTGAATTTCCTACTCTAATCCTCCCTAACTCCCTAAATCTCCAGTCCCTGATCTTAATTACAACTTTCAACTAAATCCCCATTATTTGGAGTTAAGGAAAATGTCTGTATCAGGTTTTGCTAGGGCCAGGAAAGGTCTTAGATCCCAAAAGGATCCAGACCTGATCTTCCAATCACTGCAGATGGATGAGGTTCATCAGAAATTGCATTGATGAAATAAAGCAAGCCAAACAGTAAGCAGGAAAGGACAGGATTAGCCACCAAGGAAATTTGAAGCCACCAACTCCAGAGATTCTCCAGAGAGACTCTTAAAAGCCTTGATCCCAGCCTAACCCTCCCTGAAAGTTCCAGAATCTTCCTGCTGGTCTCTTGCCACTTCCTTCTGCAAATTTACACACTTTCATTTTAAAAGAGAGTAGAGTTAGAACCAATTGTGGCCATGTAGGTTGCTCAGTGGACAGAGAGCCAGGCCTAGAGACAGAAGGTCTTGGGTTCAAATGTGACCTCAGACAATTCCAGACTGTGGTCCTGGGCAAGTCACTTGATTCCCATGACCAAACATTTACTGAAGTTCTGCCTTGGAACTAATATCTAGTATTGATTCTTAGTTGAAAGAAAATGGTTTTCTAAAAAAAAAAAAGGCCATTTTGGCAATCTAGATGAGTGCTGATCAGAGTCTACACTGCCATGATAATAGGGTGAGGTGAGAAAAGAAAAAAAATATGAGAAATACCCCTTACTAAGTTTTAAAGTTTTTTTTTGTAACTTATAATCTTCCTAAATTTTTGATCATCTTCTATTTTATTCCCTGCTATGAACACAGTAATCCATCCAGCAATGCAGGTCCCCTTCTTGTTCTCCACAAACACATCTCCTGTCTTTGAATGCTTTCCTTGGCTGTTTCCTCTTCCTGGACTCAGTACTGGAATATGAACTAAGGTACTATGGAGACGGATATAAAAGTCAGAAGTTCTATTTCAGGAGCATTAATACAATCACTAAGGGTAGGGAATTGGGAAGAGAGGGAACATTCTATAGATGGTCTGGCAATTTTTAATGTGATCCTTAATATCCTCAGGATAAACTCCTAAAATCTTATGATTTTATTTTTAAAAATTTTACCCTTCTCTCTTGGAATCTATACTAATTATCTCTTCCAAGGCAGAAGAGTGGTAAAAGATAGAGAATT
The DNA here is from genome assembly GCF_027887165.1 of Monodelphis domestica. Taxonomy (NCBI): domain Eukaryota; kingdom Metazoa; phylum Chordata; class Mammalia; order Didelphimorphia; family Didelphidae; genus Monodelphis; species Monodelphis domestica. The sequence goes on from NC_077227.1 coordinate 138,651,982, forward strand.
GTAATTAAATGGCTTTACTGGCATTATATACTGTGAAGTATCTGAATTCAAGTTTGAATGTGAAGTCTCCTATTTCCAGGCCTGATTCTTTATCTACTGAGCCACCCAATCTTATGATTTGATTTCAATGGTTGTTCACAAGCTATATATGATATAATTAGATTATATGAAATTAGATTAGATTATATTTTGTCCTGAAAACAAAGGCAAGAACTGATTTTTTTCCCTCAGAACCCCTAGTAGTAGTAGTGCTAGTCTCTTGGTGACCAAGAATGACAATCGTCTTTGTGCATTATCATCTATTGATGTACCCTCATGTGGCTTTGAAGTCCAAAGGCTGAGGCGCAGAGTTTGTGGCATATGGGGCATGGGACACCCGTTGTTACGGGAGGTGCGGTTGTGGCCTGGTGTCGGCGTTCACGCGCAGCAGCAAGATGTCGACGTTGCTCATATTCAAAGGTGGTGGCAGCATGGCTAATGTGGGCTCGCCAGCTGCTTCTGACAGAGGCAGCGAGTTCTAGTTGCTTTGGTGTAATGCCAGCCCACTTCAAGTTGGACTTTAGCTGATCCTTGTAGCTTTTCTTTGGTCAGCCTTGTTTCCTGAGTCCAGCTGACAGTTCACCATAGAATGCCTGTCTTGGTATTCGCTGTGGGTCCATGCGGATGACGTGTCCAGACCATCATAGCTGGGATTTGAGGACCATGACTTCGATGCTGGTGGAGTTGGCTCTGTCGAGGACTTCCTGGTTGGTGATTTGGTGCTGCCATCGATTCCTCATGATTGATCGGAGAGAGCGTTGGTGGAATTGCTCCAGCTGTTTCATGTGCTTCCAGTACAGTGTCCATGTCTCGCAACCATACAGGAGCGAGCTGAGGACCACTGCGTTATACACTTTGAGCTTCGTCGCAGTGCTTACACTGCTGTGTTGGAGGACTTTGGAGTGCAGCCGCCCGAGTGCCTGGCTGACCTTTTGGATCCTGGCATTGATCTCGTGGTCTAGGGACCCATTGTTGGTGATGGTGCTGCCCAGGTACTTGAAAGCATTGACGTTAGAAAGCTGCGTGCCATTGATTGTAATGCATGGCTGATTCATTGGCCTCCCTGGTGCAGGTTGGAACAGCACCTCTGTTTTGCTGAGGCTGATGGTCAGGCCAAACAGTTTTGTTGCGGTGGAGAACCTGTCCACAATGGTTTGGAGATGATTTTCTTGGTGGGCCATGAGAGCACAGTCATCTGCGAAGAGAGCCTCCAGGATGAGTCTCTCTGTTGTCTTTGTTTTTGTAGTCAGGTGGTGAAGGTCAAATAGTGAGCCATCCAGTCGGTATTTGATGTAGATGCCCAGGTCTAGATCCATCACAGCATGTCCTAATACTTGGGTGAAAAATAGGTTGAATAGTACCGGAGCGAGGACACAGCCTTGTTTCACGCCATTGGAGATGTTGAAGCGATTGGAAGTCTCTCCACCAGATAGGACTTCCCCTGTCATGTCGACATGAAAGAGCTGGATCAGTTTGACGAATTTTGCTGGGCAACTGAGCTTGCTGAGGATCACCCACAATGCGTCCCTGTTCACTGTGTCCAAAGCCTTTGTCAGGTCTATGAAGACAATGTAGAGACTCAGGTTCTGCTCAAGGCATTTTTCCTGCATTTGCCTCACTGTGAAGACCATGTCGATGGTGCTGCGATCTGGTCAGAAGCTGCACTGTGATTCAGGCAGGTTCTGCTCTGAAACAGATGACAGGAGTCTGTTGAGTATAACACATGCAAGGATCTTTCCAGCAGTGGAGAGTAGTGAGATGCCTCTGTAGTTGTCACAGGCTGCTCGTGAGCCTTTGTTCTTGTATAGGGCTACAATGGAGGCATCTCTGATTTCTGAGGGCATGTCTTCCTCTTCCCATATGCTGGTCAGTACTATGTGGAATGCCTGGAGTGCCTTTCCATTTAAGGCCTTGTACACCTCGGCTGGGATCCCGTCTTTACCGGGTGCCTTGCCTGCACTCATTTGTTTAATGGCTTTTTGGACTTCCTCTATTGAAGGAGGGATGTCAAGTTGTTCAGATGAAAACTCAGTTTGTGTTACCTCTGGGGTTTAATTTTCCCAGAAACACATATACACAAACATACATGTACACATGTATGTGAGTCTTTTACATGTATATGGAAGGAAAGAGAAAGATAGGCCCAGAAACAGATAGGACATAGAGAAGAGACAGAAATAAAGTCCTACTTTAAGGTTAAAACATTCTTTATATATATTATTTCATTTGGTCATTACACAACCTTGTAAGGTAGGCACTACGAGTAGCCCCATTTTATATGTGAGAAGACTGAGAGCATTAAGAATTCAAATAGCAATTATCTGAGACAGGATTTGAACTGATGTAATACTGACTCCATTTTCAACACTCTAAATCCTCCCAGTTAGTGCTTTCTCTTTCCTTTTGTATATACATATTCTAGAAGCCTTCTTGTCAGTAGAATATAGATTGTTTGAGAAAAGGAATAGATTAGTTTTTTTATTTGTAGTTCTAACTCACTGTACATTGGATTATGAAAAGTAGGGGCTTAATAAATGTATATTAAGTTGCATTGAATGCTACCTATTCTCTCTTTTATAGGTCAGCTGGCACCTCCTGTGTGGTTCTCAATTTACTTGCTGATCTGTAATGAAATATGTCCTCATACAGTCTCTCTTGTCTGACAGATAGTTGTGTTGATTGTCAACACAATTTTAATAAATAGTATAAATATCTTTAACTTCTTGATATAATCAAGCATGCTATCATAAGATATGTATTTGAATGGCTCTTGTTTTTGTATGACATTGCAGCACAATGTCATGAGGGTATTGCAGTGCCTTCTTAAAGAGATTTCTAATTATTCTAAGGAGTTTGGCCTATCCATACACACAAGAAAGGTCAAGTGGGTAAAGAATGTTTATTGCCCCAATGTCATCATGAATTTTGATGGCTTCTTCAAATGTGCCTATAGAGCTTGTCTATCAGTATTACTATTTCAAAGACACTGAACTGGGCCAAGAGTGGAAAAGGGGGAAGTGTGGGGGCTTATAGAAAATTCCAAAGCTCTTTTATTGATTCCAAGTTTACTATGAAAGCTAAGGCCTATCTTTTCAATATTTACATTTTATCTGCTTTGCTATTTGGCAGCAAGATACAGAATGCCTTCAACAACCTAAAGATGAGGATCACATGGTGGACAATGAAGAATCATGTAATGGAATGAACCACCTGTAACACATAACCAACAAGGAATTCCCAAGAGCAGGAGTAAAGAATGTAAAGAAGAAATTGTATATCCGGAAGTAAAGATGGCCTGGTCATATGACAAAAGGCAAGAATCATAGGTTAAATGCTAGTGTTCCTTTGGTATCTTTGTGATGTCTACAAAAAGGAAGGAAGGACACATTGAATGCTCCTGTGGCAAATTTTTGAGAGATCATGGATAAGAGTGGAAGATGTAGATAAGTCACTATATATATCAGTGGAAGTAAATTCTGAATCTGAGAGAATTTGCTGATTGGGATTGCATATTTCATTAGATGATTCCAGTTTCTCTAAGGAGAAATCATGGTTTCTAGTCATGTTTATTATTAGGGACATGGGACAATGGTCTTTTAGCCTAGTAGGTACTGAGAACTAAATGGAATCTCTACTTTATCTATCTATCTATCTATTTATCTATCTATTTATCTATCTATCTATCTATCTATCTATCTATCTATCTATCTATCTATCTATCTATCTATCTATCCACCTATGAACGATCAAAGTTTCTATCCCTACTAAATCAAGTCAATGACAAATAATGTGAAAAATTCATTCATAATTTTATTTATATTAAAGACAAACAACCATAGAATATTATGATACATCAAAGCTCATGGATCATGTTGGTTTATATTCTGATTATCTTTTTTAAAAGGCTATGTAAATGGAATTTACTCTCAAATGTCAGTGAAGCTAAAATTATAGCAGTTTTATCTATTTTTACAACATGTCAGGTCTAGCACTCTTAATCATAACATTTATAACATTCAGTGAAGAGAAAAATTGAGCTTAAAAAGAATGCTTTATGTATTTATATTACTTGGACATTGAGTGGTTTGGTCACTGATTTTCTTTTCTTCTTAAAAATCAAACTAATTGAATTTTTAATTTTCTTCAAAAATGATGAAAGCCTGTAGAGACATTTAACTGAATGTTCAATACTTACCACATTATATACTTAAAATATATGATTAATTCAGAACTGTTTTTAGCATACAGCTAGGAAGCTAACAAATTTAATATTATAATGGCTTATGTTAAACATTCTCCTGATAGCTATTGTCTCTTGTTTCATAAGTGCAAACTTTTATTATTTCTTCATTGTTACTATATTCATCAGGGATCAAGGATAAAGCTAGGATTCATCTTAAATTCCTTATAAATTACAGATTCTGTAATACAACTTACCCTTTTGCTAAAGGAGATTACAATATTTTATAATTTAAATGGATACATTTGTCAGTAATCAACAAGCATTTATTAACCTTTTACAAGCCCAGTTTCCTCTTAGGGTTGGGGTATCTAAAACATCCTGAAAATAAGAGGTCACACTTTCCATGAAGAGATTGAACTTTTCTTGGGTAAACCATAACATTTGAGAAATAATTAGAAAATAATTGTCTCCTATATTTTGTAGAACAGAGTATAAGTAAAAACAAAGTCTGGAGAAGAGTGATATTGGTGGTAGCCCACATTCTTTAAACCCAATATTTTAGATTGGAATTAAATAATGAACTGTCAAGTCATTGAACAGTTAACAAAAGGTGGTTTAATTTACCCTATCATAGCAAGTTTATACAACTAGGATCTAATGGCATTTAGCTCCTCTGAATGCATCTCCCTGCCCTCTTATCTCCTTCTGGAAATGCATATTGTCAGCAGGGATAAATATGATGAAAAACATAAAAACTCTTATGGTCTTCAGAAGTCCACCAAGTCTGAGGGACCTAGATTACAAACTGAGACACTTAATTCCCTTAGATAACAAGAGACCAGTATTAGTGAAGTTGGCGCCAGTCAGGTCTCAGAGGCAATCTTTTTTTTTTTAATTAAAGTTTCTCAATGTTGATGGTGAGAGGGAAGGAACTATGTCGAGTATAGATGCTGGTCCTATCTCAAATGAAGTCAGAGTGCCTGGGATATGGAGGAAAACATTCAAAGAGGGAAGAGCTATTATAACACATTTAAGGTTTTTTTCACATTTAAGTTATTGATGTGAAGACATGGGTTTGTGAGCTTCATCTTTGGAAATTGTAACCACATCAATGAGATCACTAATCCATTATAGAGTTATTACTGATAAAAATATTTACAATATGTCTTAGAAACTTAATTAAAGACTTGAATTTAAATCATGTATCTATGTATGGTAGCAACATGACTTTTTTCTAACAAAGAACAGAGCAGATTCTACTATTAAATTACTTGAGTTTAAGATGAAATATTTTATTTTTCAAGTGAATCTCTTAGATAAAAAAGGATTTATGATATATAGCGGATTAAAACAGCTGGTTTTTTAAATGAAGAACTAGATTTAAATCTCATATATAATGTGTGCTAATTATGCAACCATGAGTGAGTTACTTAAATATCTGGTGGTCAATGAAAAAAATAAGTCTATGAGTTGCAATTAGTCAATACTTATTGGGTACCATCTATGTGCCAGGCACTTTACTAAATGCTAGGGACACAAAAAGTGACAAGAGATAGTACTGGTCCTCAAGAATCTTATAGTCTAATGTGAAGTGGCTGACATATATAGGTAGATTTTCCTCAATTGGGAATTCTCTATTGTAAAGGATAATTTTAGCATTGTGACTTAAAATCTAAATTGAATTGGTCACCAGGGAAAATCCCAAATAATAAAATACCCAAGTCAGCTGGAAATTTTATGGTGATTTAATTGATATAGTATAGGAGATGAAGAAGAAGGAAGAAGGAAAGGGAGTAGGATTTCTCCTGCCTGGCTAGTACCGGGTGGGAAGATTAGGAGATCTAAAAAGTAAGGTTTTGGAGTGTGAAGGAGGAAGGAATCTGCCTGAACTCCAAAAGGTCTCAGCCAAGATGCCTGAACCTGAATCAGCTCAAAGGCAAACTCACCTCCAAACCCAGACAGATAACTGCCACCACTCCAAGATGTCAGAATGCCTAGCATGTTGCCAGCCAGAGTCGCCTCTCCAGGGAAAGAGCATGAAGAGAGCCAGTGACGTGCCTTATATAGATGGTTTTACATCACTTTCCTGCATCTGATCTGTAACAATGATGGTTTAGCTTGACTTAGGACAACCCAAGGGTCTGTCCACTGTTTTCTGCACATGTCTGTTGAAGACCATTTTCTTAGATAATTAAATCTTTGAGTATGGAGCAGACATTCCTGACCTTGTTAAACTGTGTAGGGTGGAGAAATGTAGAGTTCCCAAGACTTGATTCTGTTAAACAAAGTATCTCCATTGTTACTAATCAGGAAATACCTAAATCAGATCTTCTAAAGTACGGTCTTATTAGGGTGGAATTGTTTTAAAATTCACACTGTATCAATGAAAAATCAAGTCCAGGACCCTATCCCAGTTTCTGAAGTGGATGACATTTTCTTTGCTAATATTGGAGAAATATCAACCAGAGAGTATTTCCAAGATTCATGTATTGTTATATGGACATGGCCCCTGGTTCACCTTAAAAAGTTGTTGATACTGCCATTGAAAAAGATGAGAATTAATGAAGTAAAAGAGTATGGTTAGGAGAAGTCTTAAGGATAAAGTTCTAATAATATTATGACATCATAGAAATCCACAACAATTAATGATAGAAACTCTTGAGCTCCTTCCTACAAAGGCAGTCTCCCTTCTGAATAATTCCATTTTATAGCATAGCTTAGATAAAGTTATGAAGGATTAGAGTATTCAAATGGATAGTTGATGCTGGGAATATAAAGTTAAAGAAAATTGTGGTTTTTTTTGACATATCATAACAGTAATAAACCTAATCAAATTAACCTTCAATTTTAAATGAATTAATTGCCTTTAAAACTATTTTAAAAAACATATTGTTATATTATGTGGTTGATTTCAAAGACATTTTACTATTTAATAAAATAAGTTAAATTTAAGAGGGATGATAGTGTGGTATAGTGGAAAGAATAGCAAGGTGGTCTATAAATATTTATTAAATGCCTATAATGCTCCAGGATTATGCCAAATTCCAGAAGGATTCTTGGGTCTGTCACTATCTGTTACTATAAAATGAGGGAATTGGACAAGATGATTGGTAAAATTACTTCTATTCCTTGATCTTTGGTTCCTTGATATCATTAAATTCATGGGGTATAAATTCAATTGAATAAAAATTACCCACACAATAAGGTCTGATATATTTTTATGCCACTGTACATTAGTAACCAAAATGGTTGGATTATTTTGTTATGAAAATTCAGGTCACTGTATTTACTGTTTTCAAAGAACTCTCTTTGAAATTATACTGATTTGTGGCATAATGATATAAAGATACATTAGGATTAATTAACAAAAAAAGATAAATAATTAAAATGGGATACATTTTGTAATTTCCTTTGTTGTGTTTTCATCTGTACACTTTTGATTAAATAAAAATAGATTTGAAAGTTTCAAGTTTTTCTTTTTAATAAAAAGTCCTGGGACATATTGTTTTGAAGGAACATCCACAATTATGTTTATAAATGACAGAAAATGAATCAATCATAAAAATAAATGTAATTCTTCTGATATCATTTAATATAAAGAAGGAAGGTCAGAGACATATCCAATGTGAAAAACACATTTAATAAATTATAAAGTCTCATGTGTCCATTCTATGTGGTGGGAAGGATGTCATGGATATTTTCTAATTTACCCACATTTTGTTTTTTCATTTCAAAATAAGTAAAATCTTTGAAATTGTTCACAAGATGAATCTAGAATAGAGGCAAAAGGCTTTTGTTCACGGTAACCAATGTCAACTTGAGAATTAAGACCTAAAAATGTCATTTGAATACCCCAACATTAATTGCACCACTATATTAACAATTACCAAAATTTAGTGAATTCTTCAAAGAAATTAAAGACATCCTCAACTCTTTGGGCATGGGGACAGGAGTTTTTGTTTAATACCTATACAATGAAATTTCTTTTGCCAAATTCCTGCCTCCATTCCAGCCCAACAGGAAAAAATTAAATGAAAAATGTAAATAATGCTTTGTAGAAATATTTTACCTGGTTGGTTTTCACCCAGAAGGGAATCCAGAGATTTTGAAACATTTCACAAACAAGATAATGAAATGGAGATTGTTATTTTGGTATAAGAAATGTCCTCTGATAATTAATGAGTATAAAGACTAAATTTCAACAGTTATTCCCTTGGTCTTTGGAAGAGAAAAACTTTAGTATTTGGGAAATTTACTGATAAAAATGTAAAAAAAAAAGTGTGGCTATAGTAGGTCCAATGTAGGGAATATAACTTCTCCTTACCATGAACTCCAGCACATATCCAAATAACACTATCACCAAGGGCTTTTGTTCATGAAAAGTACACAAAATATGACTTTCAAGACATTTTCATTAATTTGATATGACACAATTTGTATCATCTGTAGGATCTACACTAAGGAAATCTAAATATCTTTGTTACTGTTTTGCGCTCACATTCCAATATACTATGGCATCCAAGGCTTCAATTAATCTCAGACGGAGTAAATATTTTAATCCCTGATTCACATCCAAGACTATGGGATTTTCAAAATCAACAATAACTATACTCTATTCTTTGCTTGAAAATATGTATATTTTAAATTGTCTAATTATGTGATTGAAATAAGAAGACATGAAGCTGGTCAATTTACATTAACCAGATCAAATGAGAAATGGAAAGCAAAAAGCTGCTTGATTACTTTGGAAACATGTAGTTAGGTTCCAATTAGTGAGAATAATGAACTCCATGAAATGGTGACACTATTTGAATTTGCACTACTTGAAGTAATAATGAAAAATAAAATAGATAATTTGTTCTAACCCAATGAAAATATGTAGTTCAAGTTCAAATAATGCAACTGCCTTCTGGGATTCATCATTCGTACTAATCGGGACCTGACTCTATGTCATTTGAAATTCACATTCATTTGGAATTCTCAAAGAAAGGTAATATATAGCAATGATATCTTTGATCATTGAAAGAACTCAGAAACATAGGAACTGTGTCGAGTATGGTTATCATCAACCCATTTTCTATTCCCAGTGCACAAATCATTTCACGCATTCTACAACCCAAGCCCCGATGCTGGGCTTCAAAAGCAATTTCAGCAGCAAAATAAGGTGCTTTTCTTCAATTTTCAAGCCATTTGTACGAGGTTAGTGTTGTTTACCCACCTGGTACACTGATATTTACATACCCCTTTAAAGAAAATTGGTAGGTATGATTTATGGAGTACTGTAAGAGCACAATTTTCCATGTAGTGCACCTAATCTGAAAGGGCACATGCAAAGGTCACTCTGGCCATACAAATACCAAGTCTTCTCTTTGGAATAAGTTAGGATATTCATTTTTCTTGGAAAATGTCAGCAGTACCCTACTCCAGGGGTTAGTTTATGCAGATAAATGCATAAGCCTTTAATCTTAAAGCAAAAATACTCTACACAAATGTAAAAGCAGTCCATCTATCACTGTTAAGACCTGTAATTTGTTTTTATTTAAATCTCAAGCCAGGGCAGAATGGGCAACAAAACTGTTAACATGGTAGCTCACATATGAGCCAAGATTAAGATATCTAAACAGGCTTCCATTTTCAACCTAGGCGAATGATGCCCCATGTCTTCACAAAGCTGTAATCTGTATTTTGAATCTTTTTTGTACTTGTTCTTGTGGTTGCTGTGGATATCATACCTGTCCCTGGTGTGTTAACTGGTCCAGAACATAAACTATACATGCAGATCCTCTCAAAGAAATGCAAAGGCAAATGGCTGTGGGAAAAATAATCTATTAGTTTAAAATAATTCAATTAAAGGAAGGAAAAATCAACAAATTAATCACTATAAATGAATTTTAATTTCTCAAAAGAATGCATCTGCTTAAATAAAATACTCTTGCCTTTCCATAAATGCTCTATCCTATTCCTCTAGTTCTTGATTGGAAAAATAGTCAGTTGTGAATTGGGCATAATATAGATTACCATGTATTATTCTGGTTTCATTTTTAATGCTTTTATTGGAGAGGAAGGGCAAATATCTCTAGAATTTATAAATGCACATCCAATCTTTAGTAATGTGAAATTCAAAACATATTTCTAAGAAAGAGAATTAAACTTGAATACAATGGACTTGAATCCAAACATAACTCTGCCACTTTTGGCTCATCTGACTTTGTAAAAATTACTTGAAACCTTTGAGTCTCAGTTTCCTCATCTGTAAAATGATGGAGTTGAGTTTTATTATCTCTAAAGGTACCTTCTCTTCTAAATTTGCAATACTGTTATCTTACTATTATCTTGTGGATAGAGAACAGTTTTCATTTTTGCATATGAGGAAAAGTGATGTGATATGGTAAGTATTAGTTTGCCCCCCCCCCATACCTCACTCTTGTAAAATTTCACACATGTGCATTTTATGAGGGAAAGGCAGGAAGCACAACTCAACCCTTTAGGTTTGGCCCAACAGCTGCCACTGATTTTGCTATCTCAATATTGTCAGTTACAGTAAATTTAAATTATAACCATTCATGCAACAAATTTCCTTTTGTAATGTGGTTATACAATGCAATGTGATTATAACAGCTGACATCCATTTTATCATGAAGAGAAGTGAAAGGAAATGTAGCATTTTGTCAACTGGATTCCACTCAGGCATCATCTTAAACAATAACACTTTTTTATGTTAGATTTCAAATGTACTTTAAATGGTTTTATAGTTTGATCAACATATGCAGTGCTATGCATGCAATTCTGATCTCAGTTTTATGGAAATAGCATATATCAAGATTTAAAACAAAACAAACAACATAACTGCTGTTGACTTTAGTAATCGAGAAGACAATATGTTATCATGTGTCAGTGGCAACAATGGTCAATCTCCAGGTGGCTCCATCATGTACAGATGCTACAGGATAGCTGGGATTCTTGGGCTAAAAAGAAATTTAGGGATTGCCTAGTCCATGCAAGGAAAGACAGAGGACATAAATAAACCTTGGAAATGGTGTAATACCTAAACTAATAAAATTTATACCAACTTCTGAAATGTATAAAAGTCTTATTGTTGTCAGGTCTGAGTATTCATGGCCCAAATTTGGGATTTTCTTGGCAAAGATACTGGAGTGGTTTGCTATTTCTTTCTCTTTCTCCAGCTCGTTTCACAGATGAGGAACTGAGGTAGAAAGGTTTAATTTACTTGACCAGGGTCACACAGTTAGTAGTTGCATGAGGCAATATTTGAACACATGAAGATGAGTCTTTTTGATTCCAAGTCCAGTGCTCTAATCACTGTATCATCTTGTGCCTATAGAAAAATAAGTAGGGAATGGAGGTACTTTTTGTAATACAATCTTGTAATAAAATGCCCGATGATTTTTCTCTGAGTCAAGCAGCATTCTTGAGCCATTTAAATGGAATATAAAGCAAAGAACACTGCAATTAAACTCCTCTTAATAACAACAGCTAACATTTATATAGTATTTACTATGTGCAAGGTAGGTGTCATGCTAAGCACTTTATAATTATTATTTCATAAAATCTTTACAACAACCAAGGGAGGTAGATGCTATTATTACACCTATTTTCTGATATGGAAACTGAGGGAAACAAAGTTTAATTGAATCACCTAGGGTAACAGCTAGTAAGGTTCTGAAGCTAGATTTGAACTCAATTCTTCTAGGGCATGGACTCTCCACTGTGTCACTTCACTGCCTCTTACTGATTCTCTCAGTGAATCAACACTATTTATTAGAAACCTCTTTTGTTCAGAATACTGAACTAAGCATTATGGGAAGAATTAAATAGAGTTTTGATAGTTCCTTCTCCTAAGAGACTTCACCTGTAAATAAAGATGACAGATTTTAAAAAGAAAATTTTAAATAGTTACAGATAATGAATCCAGTGACACATAATGGAAATAGCACAGGGCTTCTCACTGGTTACACCAAGAAGCTACTGAATTTGGGCTCTAGATCAGTCCCACAGCTTACAAGCTACATGACTTTTTCCAATTCATATTCCTTTCTAGGTTAATTTCTTTCCTCATATATAAAGTTAGGAATTTGAACTTTGTTGATTCTTAAGAGATCATTTCCAAATCAACATTTAGTGGCTCCTTTGTTCTACCAGGGTGATTCTAATATTCTTATATACAGTTATAAGGATAATATCTTAGACTTAAAATTGGGTAAAGAAGGTATTTGAGGAATGTGAATTCAGGAAGAAAATAAATATCATGCTTGAAAAATATGAAGGCGATGGCCTCTCTAGTCCCAAGTAATTCCAGCAGACATAGGCCTTCTTCTACCTCCCTGAATTTAAGTGCTTTTTGGACAAATTAGATATTGTAGACCTCCTATTTAATATGCTTGTCAAAGGTTCTTGGACTTATAAGGATGGAACTCTTTCAGGCAGACCCCATTATAAATGTTTTAAAGCTCTTTTTAAGTTTCTTTTTAGGGTTAGGCCAATAAGATGCTATAGATAAAGAGATAATCTATTTAGGCATAGCCTATATGATATAGCCATGATCAATACTGATTTGGAATAACATTTTCAAGAACACATATCATAGTCTGTATGATGTAATATACATTGCTATGTATGCAAATGCTTTTTTAACCTGTGTCATCCATTTTGAAAAATCCTGTTATAATGTTACCCATTTATAATAGTAATTCGTTTTTTCCTACAAAGCCAGTGTAGTTTCTCCTCTAATATCTCTTCCTTCCTTGTGCTTTTCTTAGACTTTCTTCTTAGTTTTAAGAAAATCTGCAGGTGATATACTCTAAGGATTTTACATGTTAGTATGTTTGCTTATCAATTTGCTTCTTAAAGAATACTTTTGTGGGTCTTCTAGTTGTTTTTGCAAATGACACTCCATCTCCTGGATTTTTTCTGGTTTGGATTGCTCATCTTCACCATCTGCTTTTCCTGATTGACTTCAAGACTCAGTGTTTATCCTATATTTTACAAGAGGCTTTTTCAGATGTTCCCAACCTTTTTCTATACCTCAGTACTTCACTGCTAGGTCCTTTTTCCCTGGAGATTAATTCATCTTTACACATTATGTAATTTTCTAAGAACTCACACAAGTTTTTGGAGTCAGAGATGATTTTGCCTTTCTTTGTATCTTCATAGTGCCTTGTTTATAGTAATAGTTTAATGAAATCTTGTTGATCAACTAAAATAACTTAAAAATAAACCTTTATTTTCTTCATAGAATAAATATTGTGTATAGGTTCCTAGGCAGAAGATGGATAAAGCAGACACCAGGGGTTAAGTGACTTGGGTAACACAGTTAGGAATTGTCTGAGGCTAGATTTAAATCCAGGACCTCTTTTCTCTAGGCCTGGCTCTTAGTCCACTGAGCTATCTAGCTGCCCCTAAACTCAAATAATTATTACAGGAGAGTGGATCAGAAGGAAGATTCATAAGTAGCACTGCTTCCATTGAGCTATCCAAGGTCTTGGACTTTTCAGAAGTTTCAAAGTCCCTTTCCTCCACCTGATTCAATACCAACCTAAACCCTTTCAAAATGGTTGATGCTACTATATCCATTGCAGACTATGTATGGACTATTTGGAACCAGCAGAGTCATGGGATATTCACCTATCCCTGTAATCTAAAGGAGATGACTTGCCCTCACATTGTTTCTGAGTGTCTTGGAACAATAATATTAATTTACATGCTATTATTTTGTAGTATGTAAACATTATAAAACCATATTTAAAACTGTATTAAATTAAATTAAATTAAATGTCTTTATACTCACAGAAGTCATTAGCATCTATTTAAAGAGAGTCTCATTTCCTCAATTTTATTGACATCTACTGCAGGTTTCCATTTTAAAGAAATAAAAGTAACTGACCTGAATACAAAAGAAAATGCATATTTCTTTCTGAAAATTGATTTGAAATCAATTTAATTTATATGTCTAACCAGGAAAACAAACTTAGGTACATCAGTCAACAGATTAAAATGATTTACTAAGCACTCACTATGTGCTAAGCACTATGTTAAGTGGTAGTGATACAAAGAAAAAAATTTAAAAATTATTCCAAATAGGAGAGACAATATGAATATAAATAGGTAGATAGAAGATACATGCAAATAGATGGAAAGTTGCCTTTGAGGAGAAAGCATTAACAGCTGAGGAGGCTAGAATAGAATTCCTTGGGAAGTTGAAAATTGCACTGAATTTTGAAGAAATGTAGATTTTTTGATATGATGATAAGGAAGGGGAGGATTCTGGGCAAAGGGATATCTAATGCAAATTCACACAAAGGCAGAATAACATATGTGAATAAAGTAACTAAGCAAGTATGACAACTACAGAGTATATAAAGGGAAATAATATGTAATAAAATAAAAAAGATAAGGTGAGGTCAGGTTAATAGAACTTTAGATGCCAGAGGAATTTATATTTGACCTTAGAGGTAATTGAGAGGTATTACATTTTTTTTAGTAGATAAGATCAGACCTATATTTTGTGATATGATTTTCATGACTTTGAGGAAGATAAGTTAGAGTGGGTAGAGTCTTGATGGAAGGCCATAAATTAAAAGACTTCTACAATAGTCCAGTTGGGAGGCTACCAGTGACAAAATCAGGCTAGTGGTTATGTGAATAGAGAAAAGAATAATGAATATATATAACAGATGCTTAAAGGTGGGAATGACAAGATCTGGAAACTGGATGTCTATGTGGGATGATGAGTACATAGTATATATTATTTTTTATCTAGATTCTTTTTCTAAGTACAAGCAAATATATGAAGTTTTTATTCCCTATATTCTAAAAACTTTTGTTAATATATGAAAAATGTAAACTGATTCAGTAGAAAAAAACTATATTTAGAGTTAGAAGACTAGGTTTAAAATTTAGTTTTTCAATTCCCTAGCAAAGTGACCTTCAACATATTACTTCATTCTCTGAGACTCAATTTCCTCATCTGTAAAATCAGAACATTAATGTTTTGTCTCCAAATTTCTCATGTAGAGAAAAATGTTGTAAGTGAACTTTTAAGTAAAGTTCTATGTCCTATGTCTTGACATAAAGTTGGTCTTCAAATATAGTTATTTTCTGGAACTATTTATCTCAACTACTTTTCTCCTTTCCTTTTCCTCTGCTAAAAGATATATGTGTTGGTGGAGACAAGGTGGCAGAGGGAAGGCAAGAACACCTGAATCTCTTGAAAAATCCCATCCAAAAATATTAAAATAAAGCTTCAAAATAAATACTGGGGTGGAAGAATCAACAAAGCAGAAGTGTGGGATAATTTTCCTGCATAAGACAACTTGGAAATTAGGGAGAGAATGTCTCTTTTCTGGGGGGATAAAGGAATACAATCTGTAAAAAGGCTACATCAACATTGCAGGTCAACAGTGAGACCTTCGCCTATTCCCACTGCTTAAAGTTCTTACCAGGTCTAAGCTAGCACTAAGATCCTGAGACTCTGCTTAACAGTATAACACCACATCCACCTCTTGAAGTTCTAAATCTTAGCATAATCACCACCAGTACACCTGGCCATTATAAGCATGTGGCGAATCCATTGGTAAGACCCTGAGTACCAGCACAAACCAGCAGTAAGGATATGAGCCTTGGCACAGAGCAGACGACAATGCATCTAGTTGCTACAAGCCCATCGTGAGGTTTGGCGTGAGGACCCAAACACAAATGCAAGCTTGTGGTGGGGCCCATAGTGCCAATTTAAGTTCACAATGAGGACCTGAGTCCCAACTGTGTGCCTCAGCTTGAGAACTAACAGCAAGCCTTGGAGGAAACTGAATCAGCAGTAGGAAATACCTTTCAGATCTCTCAGTCTACAGGCCACCACCTTAAAAGTATTAAAACCTGCAAACACCCAGAACTAGATTTAAGAATAATAGGAATAAAATACTAAAGTTAAGAGAACGTCCCATTCTCCCTTGGCAATAGAGTCCACATTTAAGATAAAAATAAAAGTAAAGAAAAAGCCTGAGAAAATGCACAAACATTAAAAAAAATTAACCAAAGAAAATTATTGACCCAGACACAAACTCAGAAGAGCACAACAAAATAAAAGTAGCTACCTATAAAACTTCAAAGAAAAATGGGAATTGGTTTCAAGCTCTGGAGGAGGAAAAATGGATTTAGAAAATCAAATAAGAGAGGCAAAGGAAAATGGTGAAAAGAGATGAAAGCTAAGTAAGAAGAAACACTGTAAAAGCTGAAATGACCAAATAGTAAAAGATACACAAGAATGTACTAAGGAGAAGAATTCTTTTAAAAAAGCAGAACTGGCCAAATGGAAAATAAGAAGTACAAAATCACATGAAGAAAAGAAATTCTTAAAAAGTACAATTGATCAAATGGAAAAGGAGGTTAAAAACTAGCTAAAGAAAACAATTCTTTAAAAATCAGAAATAAGCAAGTGGAAGCTAATGACATCATAAGACAAAAAGAAACAATATAAGAAATTCAAAATAATGTTTAAAATAGAACATATGAAACATTTCATTGGAAAAACAACTAACTTGGAAAATGCATCCAGAAGAGATAATTTATGAATCATTTGACTACCAGAAAGGCATGATTTTAAAAATTCTCTCTATATTACAAATATTAGCAATGAAGACTTCCTGATATTCTTCAACCTGAGAGTATAACAGAAATTGAAAGGAAGATGATATTTATAATTTTTTATGAATTATGTCATTATTAAGGCAGCTTAGAGGGAATATACATACACAGAGGATGTGGAAATAAGTCAACTAGGATGACATGACATACAAAAAAACCCCAAATAAAACAAATGGAGAAAAAAAAGGATTATACTCAGAGAAGAGGGAGGGGAGACGTAGAATAGGGTAAATTATCTTGCCTCAAGAGGAACAAAAAACTATTAAAGTGGAAGGGAGAATGAAAGTGATGACAGATAACACTTAAACCTTACTTTCATTGAAATTGGCTTAGAGCTGAAATAACATACATACTTAGTTGGGTTTAGAAATCTAGCTTACCCTATAAGGAAATAGAAGAGGAATAAGAATGGGCGGAGGCTAATAAAAGGGAGAGTGATTTGGGAGAGGCTAGAAGTTAGAAGTAAATACTTGTGAGGAGGGGCAGAGTAAAATGAATGATTTATAGCACTATATTATTGTAAATATAATTTTGAAGAAATATGAACTCTAATTAATGCAATGACCAATTGTGGTTTCAGTGGAGTCATAATGAAACATAATACTTCTGACAGAGAGCTGATTACTCAGTGTGAAGAGACATATTCTTGACATGGTTCATATGAACATTTATTTTGCTTGAATATGCTACAGAGGTTTTTTTTCATTACCAAAAAGATAGTTTGTGGGTGGCAAAGGAAGAGTTTCATTGAATAAAAAAATAATTAAAAATAAAAGTAATATGTTCCTTCCTGGACATATGTTGCTAGGGAACTAGGGAAGTTGAAAGCCAACAAAGTTAAGCTAAGTAGGTGGCCTTTTTCATACTTATGATTCCCACCACCCATTAATTTAAAGCTAACTTTTCTTTCTCTAAAATGACCCAGTTGAGAACTCATTAAAATAAAAGAGCACAGTATGTTTCTTGAAGGGAAGAGTGTGGGTGGAAGAAAGACAGATTTTTTTTTCTTTAGAGAGTTCAACATATGTACTTTCCTGGCTTCTGAGACCTTAATGCACATTACTTCTTCCTCTTCAACTCTGAAAAAAAGATTGTTTTTAATTAAATATGTGTTTTTTGTAGTTTCAGTCACTAGTGCTCTGTTGAAATTTTTCTGAGTTAGAGAGGGTCCTAATGGCCAACTGTCTTTAGTCAGTAGCCCTAGTGATAGCATGAGTGTACTTAATGTTACTTCGTTGCTCCCAAAATGAAAGAAGTCCTCATATTGCTGTACTGATATTTTGATTAATTTTCTTTCTAATTAATGTCTAGAAAAGGAAGTTCTACTATTCTCAGTGTAAATTAGAAGAAACCAAGGGCAATCATTATTTAGGTTAGGAAAAACTTATCTATTCACACCAACTTCTTTTTCAAGCAATGTAAAAATATCTTTTTCCCCACAAAAGATTCCACTGGCTTATGAATTAAGAAAGATATTATTCATGGGACCTAATATGATACAGTAAAGGCAGGTAATCACCTAAACTTTTCCAAATTTGTTTCCAAATAACTGTAAGATAAAGCATCAAAATAAATTATGAAGCAGCATAATCAACAAAAGGATGAAGTAAACCATTTTATTTCAAAGATAAATTAGTCATCTGGAAAGACCTATCACAATGGGGTGAGAGTAGAACACAGTCAAATGCAGGTCCATGCCCGTTAAGCTAGACAGAGGTTTTGGGTAACTAAATTCGCTGCAGTGACTTCTAGAGATTTCAGTCCATAGACTATAAGGGGATCAGACAAATCATCAGAAGGAGATTATAGAAGGATACCCTTTGATGACCCTGGGTATAGGACTTTGTTATGCTTCCCATAATATACTGTCTATAGTGTTTTGGATTGTTGTCCCAGAATGAGGAGAAGCAGTAACTCACTATAGAGTTCAGTTGCAGAGGAATGGGGAGTCTGATCATAGTTTCAAGTTGGAAGAATATTTGTAGTCACTCACAAACCATAGTGCAAGAGTAATAAATACACCTCTACTTTTATCATACTTCCTTAGAAGATTTGTAAACTTAAATTCTCCAAGAATTAGCTCTGAAAAGAGCTCCCTCCATTCTAGGAACAAAATACAAATCTAATATAAACTTAATAATTCAATAAATTGGCTGGAAAAATGAGCAAACAACAACAAAAGAACATAATTACACAATGTTGATATAGTGATGGGGAAGATCAAAACACAAACATAAAAGAAGGCAACAAAGTCAAAACAACTATATCCAAAGCCTCAAATACAAACATTAATTTGTCTTAGGCCCAAAAGGTATTCATAAAAAAAAAACAGAGGAATATTTGGGAAAAGAAGTGAGAGTGTTGGTAGCAGATCACAAAAAGTCAAGTGTTTAGTACAAGAAGCACAACAAAAATAATGAATAGCACCTCAAAAATGAAATGGGCCAAATTATAAAAAGAGGTACAAAAATCCATTGAACAGAAGAAATCCATAATAATTTGATTTGACTAAATGGAAAAGAAAGTACAAAAGGTCACTGAAGAAAATAATTCTTTAAAAATTAGAACTTGGCAAGTTTAAAATAATGATCCTATGAGACATCAAGAAACACCTGAAAAGTCAAAAGAATAAAAAAAAATCAGGAAATGTGAAATACCTAATAGGTAAAACAACTTATCTAGAAAATAGATAGAAGAGTCATAATTTAAGAATTATTCAACTACCTGAAAGCTATGGTCAAAGAAAGAGACTATTAATCATATAACATACATTTATTAAGGAAAACTTCCCTCATATCACAGAACTGGAAAATTAAGGAAAAATATCACAGTTAAAAAAATCCAAATATTGTGGACCCATAGTTATAGGAAAATATAAACATTAGGTTCTACTATTAAAGGATAGGAGGATTTGGAATATCATATTCTGGAGGGTAAAAGATATAGAATTATAGCCAAGAATCACCCACCCTTACAGAGTATTACCCTTCAGAAGGACAAGATTGATATTTAATGAGGACTTGCAAATATTACTGATGAAAAGACCAGATATGACTAGAGAATTTGACTTTCAATTATGAGACTCAAGAAAAGGACAAAGAGATAAACAGGGAAGAGAATTCATAAGGGGTTCCATAAGTTTGTTTATAATCCTAGAAATAAAGGTGATATTTGTTACTTATGAGAAATTTATTATTATTATGATAGTTAGAAGGAATCTTTATATATAGAAAGAAGGCATGGGTGAGAGATACTTTTAAAGAGTTTATATCCCCAAATATGAAATTTAATGATGAGAATATAAAAAAAAAAAAGAATTCATGTGTGAGAAAGATGGCTGTACTGTGAAAAACAGGGAGAGATAGAATGGGGTAAATTGTCTCATATAAAAGTGACAAGAAAGAATTATTAAATTGGAGGGGAAGATGAGACTGTAATGGACAATTATCTATCATTGTCCTCTGAAGAAAGAACAAAAGAAGAGGAGGGGCTGATAGAAGGGAGGGCAAATTGAAAGAGGTGGTGTCAGAAGCAAATATTTTTGAGTAGGGACAAGATGAAACAAGGGAGAAGGATAAACAGAAGAAAGATAAAATGGAGGAAAATACACAGTAATCATAACTGATATATACATATATTTAATTTTATTTAATTGATTAATTTAGAGTATTTTTTTCAGGATTACAAAAATCATGTTCTTTCCCTCCCCTCCCCCAGCTCCTCCCATAGCTGATCCATAATTTTACTAGGTTTTACATGTGTCAAGACCTATTTCCATATTATTGATATTAGCACTAGGGTGATCATTTAGGGTTTATAACCCCAATTATAACCCCATTGACCCATGTGATCAAGCAGTTGTTTTTCTTCTGTATTTCTACTGCCACACATCTTTCTCTGAATGTAGATAGTGTTCTTTCTCATAACTCCTTTAGAACTGTACTGGATCATTGCACTGATACTCATAGAGAAGTCCATTATGTTCAATTGTACCACAGTGCATCAGTCTCTGTGTACAATGTTCTCCTGGTCATTCCAGTTCACATGGAATTCCTCCAGTTCATTGTTTCTTTAAGCACAATGGTATTCCTTCACCAACAGATAATATGAAAAATAATTTGCATCAGATTTCTTTGAGAAACTTCATTTTTCAAATATATAGAGAACCAAGTCAAAGTAGTTATAAGAATACAAGTCATTCCCCAATTGACAAATAGTCAAGTATTAGGAACAAGGCAGTTTTAGAGAAAGAAATCAAGTGTCTCTAAGGCCATGTGAAAAAAATATTAATTTGATTCTATTGATTAGAGAAAAACAGACTAAAATAACTGAGGTACCCCTTTATACCTATCATATTAGTTAAGGTGACAGAAAAGGAAAATGACAAATGATGGAGGGGGTATGGGGATATTTAGACATTAAAGAACTATTGGTGTACTTATGAAATGATACAGCATTCTGGAGAGCAAGTTGGAATTATATCCAAAGGACTATAAAACTGTGTATACCCATTGACCCAACAAAACCATTCAGATCTGTATACCAAAGAGATAAAAAAATTAAAAGGATCTGTACATACAAAAATATTTATAGCAGTTGATTTTGTCATGGAAAAGCATTGGAAATTGAAGGAATACTCATTAATTCTGGAATTAGTTAATAAGTTTTGCTATACAATTGTGATGGAATACTATCATTTTATAAGAAATGACAAGAAAGATACTTTCAGAAACACCTCGATAGACTTATATGACCTGATGCAAAGTGAAGTGAGCCAAACCAGAAGAGAATTGTACACAGTAACATCAATACTGTAAGATAATCAACTGTGAATGACAGCTATTGTCAACTATAAATTGATTTAAGACAATACCCAAAGACTTAGAATGATGTCCACTTCCACAGAAAGAACTGATAGTCTTGAATGCATATTGAAGCAAACTTTTATAAATTCCTTTATTTTCCTTTTAAAATATTAATCTATTTTATTTCACAAATCTAATATGAAAATATATTTTTGCATGATATTACTACATAGTTATAACTGATATAAAAGCACTTCTCCTCAAGTAGGAGCCAGAGGAGGTATATAGAGAGAATTTGGAACTCTGTTTTTAAAAAAAGGGTGTACATTTTTTAAAAGAAATGAACTGTTATGCTATGTCAACTTTTATAATTCTAGTAGAGTCTTGTGGAAAGATTACTTGCAGTTTTGTGAATTTTAAAATCTACATCTTGGTCTAGCACCCAAAATAGTGCACACCCACACTACACGGGCATGTGCTAGTCAATGACAAATCAGAAATAACTAACTGCCCACCTGGGCTGTCCTAAGCCAAGCTTGAGCCACCATTGGCACTTGTGAGGCACAGGAAGTGACGGAGAGAGCAGCCTCGGAAATTCGCTCACTTCCTGTGGACCGGGCTAGAAGCCAGTTGGTGTGAGGAGCTTGGACAGGGAGGAGGCCCGCAGACAGCATCCCTTCAGATAGGTCATGTGAGTCAAGGACTGATTCCTTCCACCTTGGCCCTTTGGGCCTAAACTCCCTCTGCCTTGGTTAGAGGTTGAGTAACCCCTTTCCCTTTTATCCTCTCTCCTTTTCTCCCTCTTCTTTTCCCTACTCCCATTGTGATTAAACCTCCATAAACTCCATTCTGACTTGAGTGTTTCATTTTAGGAATTTCATAAGTAAATTCCTTGGCGGCCATTGTTCAATATTATAACAATCTTTAAAGGTGAAATTTTCACCACAACAGTTTATATACACTATCCTAGGAAGACCCTCATAGTAAAAATGAAATAAAGGTCCTCAATTATTATATGAATCAGGGCTATGTCAATTTGAATGGATTTTACACTTAGTAATTGCATAAAAATTTCATAATCAGTCTTACAATAAGCCTAAATTATGCATCTGTCTATAGAATGATATGATAGGTACTAGAAAGGAATAAAGTTAGACTGAGAATAGTGCCTAACCTCTCATAGTTTAGATAATGGACAGTGAATAAGTAGTAAAGCTAAGGAACTACAATATACAATGTATAAGTGAATTAAAGAAATACAAACAGTCCAGTTCTATGTGAAGTCCCAGAGAGAAAGTCTTAGTGATTAAAATAAATATCAAACATTGATATAAAGATATGATGAGAATTATATCAGATCTATTCCCATTTACCTTATTTTTGCCTTCTAATTATCCTCCACTTTATTTTCCAGTGCTGCCATCTTTTCTCCCACTTCCAAGAACCAATGCCCTTAAGAATAATTTGACCTACCCCTTTACCTCATTACAACAGGGCATTGTTGGTACAGTAGTATCAAGGATGAAGGGAAATTAGATGGAAATGAAATTCTTTTTCTTCTAAGTGTGTATCATTTACAATGAACAGGCCATGTTCATGCCTCCCTATTCTACTCTGCATCTGCTGCTCTGTCTGGTTTCAATGTGCCTAAACTAGATACTCTCACACCAGGTAACTCAATTTCTTCCAATCTTCCTACCTCCTTTGTATATTGTCTCCCCCATTAGATTGTGAGCTCCTTGAGGGCAAGAACTTTCTTTTAAAAATTATTAATTATATCTCTAGCACTTAGCACAATGTCTGGAATATAATAGTCACTTAATTAATATTTTGTTCATTATTAAACACAAACCTATTATAAGAAGTGGTATATTAAAAGTGAAATTATGTACATTTCTCTTCAAGTTTATATTGCAGTAAAATAATCCAAAAAAGAATTATTTGAGTTGTAAAAATTTTTTTTTTAATTTCTGGTGGTTTTAATTTACAACTGCAAGAGTTAAAATTCAACTGTAAAGATTAAAATTTTTGGGAAACTGAGGCAAGGTAGAAATTAGTTTCTCTCTGGTAGAGGTTTTATATTTTTAGAGGTTTATTGAAGATTAAACTATAAAGAAAATACAAAATAAGAAAGCACATGTCTAGGTGGGCCGAGAGGCCCAATTCAACCTCACCTACATGATGAAAAGACCCGTCTGCTCCAAAGCAGAAGGGGAAGTAGGAAAGAGATCCAGTAACCTTTATAGCCAGGTTAAATACCCCATCTCGCTCTCGGCCCAGGTGAGGTTAAAAGGAATTTTGGGGAGTGATCAAGGATGACTGGGAAATGGAGTCCTGGATTCAAGTCTCCATTTCTACATTTCTCTGTGTGATCATTTTTGGGAAAAAAAACACATTTTTTCCCCCAAAAGGATCACAAAAACATAATCAACTTAAAGATTACAATAATTTGAGGATAAGAGAAAAAAAAGAACAAAACCAATAATTGCTGGACGCATTGACAAAAAGCCAGTTAGGGGGAATTCCCCTTTGGCATGAAAGTATACATACAAATAATTGTTCAATCAACCACACCCAAAGTTCAATTTGGATTTCTTTGTGTAGCTTGTGATCCAGAGGCATCTTCATGGTGTCTTCTCCAGCAATTCAGTTTCTGGATTCAGAGAGGTAGCATCTTTCTTTACCTAAAATTCTTCTTAAAAGGAATTTAAACTTTGCAATTTAAATAACAATATTTTTTACATTTCCTCGTGTTGTGGGTGATTGAAAGAAAAAAACAGACAAACACAGGATTACTTAGGGATGCATGGCTGAGGTATGAGGTATATGAATCAATTGGTAAGAAATTAAAAAGACATCAGAAAAATCCAAATAAAAAAGAAAATACTGGATGAAAATATAGACTATCAAAGTCTCATGTGTAAAAATTCTAAGTAAAGGAAAAACAAATCCACAACAGGTCCTTGAATCAGGGCCCAATTAAAATGATCTAAGCAATGATGCATTGACCCAGTCAATAGCCAGGACTACAGAAAGGTACCACACTATGAAAGACAGAAAAAGGGACCAGATTATAGGAGCCAAGTTTGGGGATACTCGTCTGTGAGCATTTTCAGAGTGAGTGTGGACACAAGGAAAGCCTATGTCTAACAATGTTAAACACAGTAACCTAGAGTCTTCACACTAGGTTCAAAACCTTTGCATTGGCCTAGAAGTGCATCAATCCATCCTGGATTGGGTTTTCTTTGGCCCTGTGAAATGGCTCTTTTGTGTATATCTTGTATTGGAATCAGACAGAATTGTTAAGTAAAGTCTCATAATTTATTTTAAACAATTAGTGGCATCATTTTAATAGTCTCAAGCTTTTGGGGCATGCATTGACATTATAGCAAATGTACCATAAACTTATAGTACTGAAAAATAAAAAAGTTAAAGAAAATCTTAATACTGGTGACATGTGCTTCAAATATAAAAAGGAGAGAAAAGAAAAAAAAAACTGAAATAGTACATTGCACATGAAAGGAAAATATAATAAAAGAGTTTTTAAAATTAAAAAATGTAGCTATAATCATTGACACACTGTGTCAGCTAAGAAAATATAGCATTCAAGGTTTTCTCACCAAAAATGAGATCCATTTCCTCTTCATATCTGGCCATGATCCACTGTGAGTATAAGCAAATGAATTGAGCAGCAGTACAAATATGTAGATATCAATATCCCCAAAATTCTCAATAGCCCAATTAATTACAATAGCAAACAAACACACAATCATTTTTACATGAGTTGCTGTATGGCATTTAAAAGCCTATGAACCAATGGATATTTGTCACAAGTTTTTAAAAACGTAGCAATCTTTCAACCTTGGTAATAAACATATTTTTAAACAAAGTAAAACTCATTTTGGGTTTAGAACATCATCAAGAATTCTAGATATCATTCTGGTGGAGGTAAAGTAGTGAGCTGAAGCGTATAAATGAGGGGTGCTCCTTTTTTGGAGGCTTTTTAGGGGTATGAATTCCCTGAGATTAACTGCCCAACTTCTATTCACATATTTAGAAATGCAGGAAGGTTGGGGGCTATAAAATGTATTTCACATCAGCTACTAGAATGGGCCTTACCTCGTGGTAGGGGCAGGCAAAATAACCAGGGATTGTTAAAAAAATTCCATAAATCATGTTAAAAAACCCTTAAAATCAATTGAGATATTTAGCACATAAATTTTTCAAAGGTTGTTAATACAATTGTAACCAGTTCTGATGAAGTCCATCTATCTGCTATGTGACAGTTTACAAAGGCAAAAATAGAAAAGGTATTTTCATATATGGGCTTAATTACAATGATATTTGTTCAGTATGGTTATAGGGGAAAAGCAACAAAATATAACAGTAGTGAAAACTCAATACATTAAAATAATTCAATGTAACAGAATATTGAATGCAGTAATGAACTTAAAATCACAAAGTTAAATCTTAAACAAAGAAAACAGTAAAATGCAATAGAAATACAGAGATTTGTATAAACCATTGGAGTCTGAAATGCCCTAAAATACAACCTCCAGTCTCTTTAAAGATCCTTGTTTTTTTTTTATCCATTTAGATGTCTATTGTCAGAAGGCATGAAATCTGTTAAAGAATGGGGGTTAAATGACCTGCTCAGGGCCACACCAACCGCAAATGTCTGAGGAAAGATTCCAATCAAAGACCTCCCATCTCTAGGCCTGACTCTCAGTTCACTGAGCCTCAGAGTTTTCTCTCCATAGTAAGAGTGGATTTTAGGAATTTCAAATTTTGCTAAAAAGGGAGCTGAATTTTTGCCCTGACATACAGGTGAAGTTAATAAAAGGATCAATGCAATTAAAAGACATCCTTGTAAAATAGCCATGTTTTTAAGTTCCTGCTTGAAAAAACCTTTCTTCTTTCCCTTTTGTCTCTCACCTCCTACGATCCGCCCACGTGGAGGCCAATACCCCCCCGTTTTTTTACCAGCTAGTCCTGGGTGATGTGCGGATCTGCTCCAAGGCTAGAGTTTGTTGGGCAGGCAGGTTACCAAGTGATCTCAATCTGGGTCAAACAGGGACCAGGTGAGTGATAGAAAGACCAGGAGCAGCAGCCAGAGCAGGAGGGGGCAGCCAGGGTGGGCAAGTTAGCTACAATCTGGGTCAAACAGCAAACTGGTCTGGAGCAGAGGCGGGAACCCAGGAAAGCAGGGCTGGGAGCCAGAGCGGTCAGCCGGAGTGGTCAGCCGGGGTGGGCAGGGCCGGACCAGGTGAGCAATATCAATCAAACAGGTCCAGATTACAGGCAATAGTAGCCGGGCCGGAAGGGCTGTGACCAGGTGATCAATATTGAATCAAGAAAGTCCAAAGCGAATGGCTACAGGCAGGAGCTGATTAAGATGGTTTTCTAAAAAGGCATCTTGGAGAAATGTGGCTTAAAAGAATTTCTAGGCAGTAGCTATTAAAGGCTGAACTAAAGATCAGTAAAGAAAAGAATCAGAAGATTGAGAGTATTTCATTTTCCTGAAGTGGATACGCCAAACTGTAAGAGTTAAAAGTCAACTGTAAAGATTAAAATTTTTGGGAAACTGAGGCAAGGTAGAAATTAGTTTCTCTCTGGTAGAGGTTTTATATTTTTAGCGGTTTATTGAAGATTAAAATATAAAGTAAATACAAAATAAGAAAGCATGTGCCTAGGTGGGTCGAGAGGCCCAATTCAACCTCACCTACATGATGAAAAGACCCGTCTGCTCCAAAGTGGAAGGGGAAGTAGGAAAGAGACCCAGTAGCCTTTACAGCCAGGTTAAATACCCCATCTCTCTCTCAGCCCAGGTGAGGTTAAAAGGCATTTTGGGGAGTGATCAAGGATGACTGGGAAATGGAGTCCTGGATTCAAGTATCCATTTTTATACAATGAACTTAATCTGATTCAATAGTAGTACAACCACCCAAAAGTTTAGCACGAACTTTTGCTGCATAAAAGTAATTTTCAGGTCATAAGCTGCAATAATCCCTCTACAAGATGTGCTGATTGTACAGATCAGAACTAGAGGTCCTGATCCAGTTCCGAGTGTCATGTTTAAAGGAGATATTTATCATTTAGAATGTATTCAGAATAGAACTTCTAGAGTTCTGAGGGGTTTAGTAAAACTAGTTATATAAAAAGAATAACTGCAATACTTACTTTGGAAAAGACTAAGAAGAGACATAGTAACATCTTTAACAGGATGATACACAGAAAAAAAGAAACTTTTTTCTATGATGTTTCAATTCTGAATAGAGTTAACAAATGGAAATTAAAACAAAAAATAAAAATAGAAATATCAGCTTAACCTAAGAAATAACTTTCTAATAATGAAGCTGCCTAATAGAATAGCCTGATCTCGGGAGATAATGAATTTATTTTTCCTTAAAGTTTAGTGAAAGAGACAGGATGGTTATTTGTTAAGAAAACCATCTCAATTGTCAAACGATGTGCTTGAAAAAGCATCAGATTTGAATTCAGAGAAACTGAAGTTATCATTTATCACATATAACTTGTGCTACCTTGAACAAATCATTGGATCTCTTTGGGCCCAAGTTTCTTCATCTTGAAAATTTATGATTTGAAGTTAATTATCTTTAAAGTTCTGTTTAACCTTAAATTCTATTTCACTTTGAAAAAGGTCAAAAAATTATATATGCTCTGAATATTGAACGTTTCCATCATCATATAGACTTTCCTTGATGAAACTGAAAAATAAATTTAAGTGCCATGTTTCTCAGATGAAGTTGTTCTTTTCCTGGGGAATGTTACTTGGAAAAGATGTTAAAATCTTTCCACCACCTGTTAAAATTACACTCTAATATTCTTCAAAAGAAAAATTAAGCCGACATTTATGTGGCAATCCTAAACTTTGAATGTTAAAGGAGAGAGCCATTCTCTTATGCATGAGCTCCAGACTGCCATAAAAAGTCTTGCAAGCTAGAGGAGATTCCAAACAGGCTATTAGTTTGCCATTGAAGCAGAACCAGTGTCTCAACTAAACAAGCAAACAAGCAGTTGAACATGTTAACATAATTTTCTATTATTTCTATTTGATTTGGATTGGGCAGAATATCTGGGATACATGCCATGATGTAGATTTTCAAAATTGATTAGCATTTTTGGACATCGGCAGCAATTTTTGTGGTTTTACAATTTAAGTTAAAATTGATTAGTGCTCTTTGAAAAATCTGTATCAAATCACTATGCAAATTGAGGTAACTCTAGGAATGTTACGGTGACAATATGGAAGATTACAATAGTATATTAGATCAATGCAACTAAAGCCATCCAATGCTATGGCATCTACTTAAGGGGGATGGTGGTATATGTAAATGGATCTATGCATTTTAGATTAGCTATTTATCCTTGTCCAACACTTAGACTATCCTTGTGACAATGTGTAAAATGGGTAGCATGTTTGTGGAAGAAAGGTTGTTTTGTTCTTTGTCATAACATTAATCACAGATAAACTCATTTTAGTTGTTAATGTGAATATACTCTATAATTCCACAGACATTCCATTGTTAAGAAATGTTAATGTCCACTTATTTGAAAGTTTAAGAGCCTTTAATAATTGTCATGGCAAATGTTCAGTCAATCCCTGATGACTGCTAGTAGAAATGATAAATTGGTTGTATTTTTTTCAGTTCTTTGGCTTCTTTGCTTTTTGCTATACCCAATCTATATAGTCACTATGTTCCTTGACTGTTATCAAACACAAACAGTAAGTTAAGAAGGAAGTCATACCAGGGCAAATCTCGAAAGGATGAGATCCTTCAAAGGTCAGCCTTTCTTGCTCGTCAATTGTTGACATTTAAGCATTTATTTCAGAAGTAGCTGATAATATTTTCTGAGATAGTCTGGAAGAATTGCTATGTTGGTATGCAATTATGTGCATAATGAGATGCAAAAATGCAAATATAGTGGTACGTGTCAGTTCTTTGGAGTGCCTTTTGTCAGAATTGCAGGCACCATGAGACTTTGATAGATACCATGTCAGTACTCATAGTTAGAGCACTGATATCCTTTAAAGAAGCACATATAACATGATATCTCTAGATGCTAATTAGAAGCAACCTTTTGAGATGATAAATGCAGAGGTCATTTTCTTTTCTTGGTAAATTCTGACAACTCCATTGAGCCAACTGTGTCAATAACATTTGGCTGTAAATGTAGCAAAACATCTCTATCTTTTTAAATTTAATGTGCCACATAAAAGTCCTGTGTATTCATATCTAGTGGAAAGCTACTTTTTGTGATTGATTTTTAAATTTAATTTGAAATATGAATTACATAATAATCTTCTAACCTATTCCATCAAGAAGTTAAAAAGTATATAGTATCTTTCCAAATTCACATATTGCTAACTTTGCACTTCTGCTGTCAAATAAAAAAAGAATAAAATAAGATTTGTTAATGGAGTTAGAAAATTATTTTATATTATAAGATACTAAAAATTTGAGTCTAGCATGGTTTTCAAGAAATTCAATGTAGATTTTGGGTCTACCCCAAACTGGGATCGATGTCTTTGCACAGGTTCAGAGTGGGCCTCCTGGCTTCACTCTGGGCCCACACAGATGAAGCTTCAGCACAGGAAGGTCATCTGATTAAGTAAAATAACTCAAAACTAAAGAAGAGTGTCCAAAGTCTGCAACAGCCATGGTGCAAAGAGACATGTTTGGAACAATTTTTAGTAAAATGAAAAGGTGATGAAGCAGATGAATAACTTTTAAACATTCCTCCACATCAAGTGGCACTAAAACCCAGCAATCCTCTAGTTATTCTTATTGGGCAGACTAATTAGCTTTTGGAATTTATACCAAACATTCAAATAAAACTTTATATCAAGTCCTATAAACTTCTAAAGTATTCTGGTCAACAAAGCAACAGATAATACAAACTATATTAAAAAAGAAATTCAAGGTAAATGAAACTTTGGAGATTGTATGATGAAAAGAATAATAATGCTCCATTCATTCATTAGTCTCACAAAAAAACTTCTTTTTTATTAATTTTTCATAATGCCACCAAGCAGCAATAATAATCCAACAATAAATATAGACTTATTAAATAAATTGGTCAAGTGTACAATTTTGAGACCAGGAAAACCTTAGTCTTTTTTTTGTTATGAATCACCTCAGACTATGGTGGAACACATACATCTACATATATTTGAATATATCTATTAGATGGAATGAACAAGAGAAGATTTAAAACACTTCTTCCCTTTCAGTAGCACTTGCCCATTCATTAATTTCCCATGCTGTTCAAGTTATTTTGTTTTTTTTTTAAGTACTGGGAACAGTTTAATTGTAGTTTAATTCCCAAACTAAATGTTTTCTTTGTTCTGCTATGACATTTGACATCCTTACTAATTGTGTCATCCTTCTTAAAGTATTCTTTCTACAACAGTGGTTCTCAACCTTTCTAATGCTGTGACCCCACAATATACTTCCTCATGTTGTGGTGACCCCAAACCAAAAAATTATTTTGGTGGCTACTTCAAAACTGTAATTTTGCTACAGTTATGATTCAGAATATAAATACCTGATATGCATTATGTGTTCTTATTGCTACAAATCAAACATAATTTAAACATAGTGATTAATCACAAAAACAATATTTAATTATATGTTGAGAAATATTAATCCAGCAGGAGGCAGCCTGAGCACTGGGGCAGGAAGTAAGTCCTGCCTGGGGAGGGAGTCCACAGATGCTGCCTTCTTCTTCCTGTCATCTCCCTCCAGCTCGAGCTGAGGCTTCACTTTGCTGGGGTTACTCGGCTCCATTATCTGCTCCAGGAGTTATCTGTTCTAAGACTCGTTCTTAACCCCTCCAGAGCCAGAGTCCAGGTGCTCTCTCTGGGTCTCTGTTTGAGTCCCGTCTCCAGGCAACAGGATAAATCCATCAACCCTCATAGGGGGAGGGCTGCTTATAGGTAACTAATATTAGTACAATGTGTAGGCAGCAGGGTCCCCGTTCTTTCTGAGATCTTGCTGTAAAGTAGTGTGATTTCTCAGCTGTTAAAGCCATCAAAAATACGTATTTTCGAAAAACATTGATTGCTCATGAGTGGGACAAGCTAACATAATAAAAATGACAATCCTATCCAAATTAATTTACTTATTTAGTGCCATACCCATTGAACTACCAAAAAACTTCTTTACTGAATTAGAAAAAACCATAAATAAGTTCATTTGGAAGAACAAAAGATCAAGGATATCCAGGGAAATCATGAAAAAAAATGCAAAGGAAGGACGACTTGCAGTCCCAGATCTCAAACTATACTATAAAGCAGTGGTTACTAAAACAATTTGGTACTGGCTAAGAGACAGAAAGGAGGATCAGTGGAATAGACTTGGCGTAAATGATCTCAGCAAGACAGTTTATGACAAACCAAAAGACCCCAGCTTTGGGGACAAAAATCCATTATTTGATAAAAACTGCTGGGAAAATTGGAAGACAGTGTGGGAGAGATTAGGTTTGGATCAACACCTCACACCCTACACCAAGATAAATTCAGAATGGGTGAATGACTTGAACATAAAGAAGGAAACTATAAGTAAATTAGGTGAACACAGAATAGTATACATGTCAGACCTTTGGGAAGGATAAGATTTTAAAACCAAGCAAGACTTAGAAAGAGTCACAAAATGTAAAATAAATAATTTTGACTACATCAAATTAAAAAGGTTTTGTACAAACAAAACCAATGTAACTAAAATCAGAAGGGTAGCAACAAATTGGGAAACAATCTTCATAAAAACCTCTGACAAAGGTTTAATTACTCAAATTTACAAAGAGCTAAATCAATTGTACAAAAAGTCAAGCCATTCTCCAATTGATAAATGGGCAAGGGACATGAACAGGCAGTTCTCAGCCAAAGAAATCAAAATTATTAATAAGCACATGAAAAAGTGTTCTACATCTCTTATAATCAGAGAGATGCAAATCAAAACAACTCTGAGGTATCGCCTCACACCTAGCAGATTGGCTAACATGACAGCTATGGAAAGTAATGAATGCTGGAGGGCATGTGGCAAAGTGAGGACACTAATTCATTGCTGGTGGAGTTGTGAATTGATCCAACCATTCTGGAGGGTAATTTGGAACTATGCCCAAAGGGCGATAAAAGACTGTCTTCCCTTTGATCCAGCCATAGCACTGCTGGGTTTGTACCCCAAAGAGATAATAAGGAAAAAGACTTGTACAAGAATATTCATAACTGCACTCTTTGTGGTGGCCAAAAATTGGAAAATGAGGGGATGCCCTTCAATTGGGGAATGGCTGAACAAATTGTGGTATATGTTGATGATGGAATACTATTGTGCTAAAAGGAACAATAAAGTGGAGGAAGTCCATGGAGATGGGAACAACCTCCAGGAAGTGATGCAGAGCGAAAGGAGCAGAACCCAAAAAACATTGTACAGAGACTGATACATTGTGGTACAATCAAAGGTAATGGACTTCTCCATTAGTGGCAATGCAATGTCCCTGAACAATCTGCAGGGATCTAAAAAACACTATACACAAGCAGAGGACAAACTGTGGGAGTAAAAACACCAATGAAAAGCAACTGCTTGACTTCAGGGGTGGAGGGGATATGACTGAGGAGAGACTCTAAATGAACACTCTAATGAAAATACCAACAACATGGAAATGGGTTCGAATCAAGGACACATGTGATACCCAGTGGAATTGCACGTGGGCTATGGGAGAGGTGGTGGGAGGGGGGTAGGGAAGAAAAGAAAATGATCTTTGTTTCCTATGAGTAATATTTGGAAATGACCAAATGAAATAATGTTAAAAAAAGAGAAATATTTATTTTCCAATGGCTTTAGGCGACCCCTGTGTTTTGGTCATTCGACCCCCACCGGGGTCGTGACCCACAGGTTGAGAACTGCTGGTCTACAATATTTCTCCTACAAGTTTGCTTGCAAGTGCTAAGTGTTGAGATTTCAGAGGTTAATAATTGCTTATATTTTTATCACACTTTAAGGTTCACAAAATACTTTACTCAAAACTCCATGGGATACATAGTTTTTTCTCTCCCCCATATTTTTGTTGTTGTTGTTGAGAAACTGAGGCTCAAGGAGAAATTATTTTCTAAAGATAATCCAGTTACTGAGTGGCATATGAAAAAGGTAAATCCTGTGAACTTTATACTATTCCATGCTTTATCTCACTTTTTTAAAAACATGAAATTCATAAAACTCTCTCCAATTTTTTGAATATAGAACCCTTTTATTTTTTTTAAATTTTCTTCCAAAAACTGGTGTGGAGTATTTTGCTAAGTCATTTATGAAAATCATGGCCTAACCCTTATTCTCCTTCCCACCCCAGTGTAACACTTTCTAATCACAGATCAGAGAAGAGCCACAAACTCAGTAGCAAAACATTTAATAAAGAAACAAAATAATTCAAGTGATGAGAGAGTATAATTGGATATATTTTGTGACTGAAAACAAAAATGGGTTCTATCTCCTGAACCTCCTGTGGTGGTAGATAGAAAAATATTCAGAAAATTTATTAAACTTTCATTTGAATATGGAATTATTCACTCCCCTATTTCCTCTCAGTATAATTCTGGAGTCTATGTGCCATTCTACCATTCTACAGCTTCTTGGGGTTTTGTTTGTTTCAGTTTTGAGCTGCTAGCTCCCCTATGTGTAATCAAAATCCCAAGTTTCCATTTTCTGCAGCTTCTGGAGCACAAATATACTAAATATTAAGTTATAACACTGACATTTCTGTATCTCTTTACTGGGCTCTATGATATGATAATTCCATATTGTTCTATGACCATTACTGCTCAAGAGCATCCTCAAGATCTCCCTTTCAATCCTCCTCCCCATCTTCTTATATGTCTTCTCTCTTTAGTTTGTATCTCTGATGCAATATCTTTGTCCATACCTAAGTCCCATGGCATCTTGGCTACTAAACCTTACTCTAAAGACTGTGAAATCCCTTGTCTCTCCATTATAGGAACCTGGTGTCACATGGGAACAATCAATTATAGGCAAAAGTAATCCCTGACAGCATTACATCATAATAAAACGGATATTTATGTAGACTTTAAGGATTACTGAATGTTTTATATACATTATTTTAGTAGTTTTTCAAAAAATATTGGGTAGGATATGATCTTCAATTTTTTTACAGATAAAGAAACTGAGATTGAAGGAATCTAAAGGGTGATGATGATCACATAGCTAATAATGGCAGAGGCAAGATTCAAACCTGGATTTTTCTTCATACCAAATCAAATTATCTTAATAATATATTATAACTCACATAATCCATGCTGAATAGTTTTTTAAAATATAATACAATATAGCATGATGAGTTGATTAGAAAATATAACCAAAGATGCACTGTGGCATATCAGAAAATACACTGAAGACTTGGGGTCTGAGTGTGGTTCTTACATTATCTGACTTCCATCTCAAATACATTGTTTAAAATTTGTATATATCTAATTCACTCAGGAAAATCAGGAGGTTACATTCTATTCAATAAACATTTCTTAAGGGCCAAATATCCCCTAGGGAGAAGTTAAATGGTAGTGGATAGAACATAGGGCCTAGAGTTAAGATAATCTATTTCAGATCTAGCCTCAGAAACTTAATAGCTATATGACCCTGGGCAATTCATTTATTATTAAATTTATTATTATTATTATTTAAATAACCCCATTTGCCTCAGTTTCTTCATCTGTAAAATGAGATGGAGAAGGAAATGACAAATAACTAGAATGTCTTCTTCAAGAAAACCCTAAATGAATCATGAAGTTTGATGTGACTGAAATGACTGTATGAAATGATATGAATAAATTATGCTTAGTTCTAGGAATCAAAAATCAACATTGAAAAATAGTTCTTGGTAGGAATTTATATTCAAAGAGAATATAATATGCATAGAGATAAAATTATTAGAAAATATATACAAGCTAATTTCTTCCCTTTTGGAGAATAAAAAAATAATAGCTAACCTTTATAGAATACTAAAATTTGCAGAGAACTTTACACACATTGCCTCATTTGGTCCTCATAGAAATCCTGTGAAATAGGTACTATTATTACCTCATATATATATATATGAAATTGGGGCTAAAAGGGAAAATGACATTTAGGGTCACACAGATAATATCAAAAGTATCATTTGAAATAAGGGCTTCTGGATTTCAAGAAGGGTTCTGTCATTATGCTTGCTACCCTAGTAAGTATTTTTGAATTTTTTATCTTGGCAAAGAACTGTACATAGTACTAAGGATTCAACTAGAAAAAACACAATACTACCCTCTTTTCAAGTAGTTCTTTTTTTTTAAAATGTAAATTTATTATATTTTTGTTCTAATGAAATACTCAGGTAACTCCCTCCCAACCTCCTCTCTTCCCATTAGAGAGGGCATAATTCCACAAAAAAGATATATGTGTATATGTGATCCTGTGGGATCATATGAGTTTCTCTGTTAACCATAGCTCTGGAATCATCTGGTTTGAAAACCGTTGGTGGGGCCTGGCAGAGAGAGGGGGCACTGTTCTTCCTAGAGCTCCAGGGTGAAAAATCCTCAGTTTCTATGGTAGTAGCTTAGAATGTCTGTCACATACTATCCTTTACCTCACACTGCAAATACTTAGTAAATTATATTTTATTCATCCATCCATCTACTTACTCTCTCTTACTATCATCTGTCTGTTTCTGTCTATCTGTCTCTGCCTTTATCACCCTAACATCTATTTCTGTTTATCTATTACCTATCTTTTTCTCTGTATGTTTCTAGCATCCTGTTATTTTTCTCTGTATCATCATATCTATTAAACTGTTGCTTTATTTGATGTCTCTTATTCTATTTCTCTAATTCTATCACCCTTCCTTCCTTCCTTCCTTCCTTCCTTCCTTCCTTCCTTCCTTCCTTCCTTCCTTCCTTCCTTCGTTCCTTCCTTCGTTCCTCCCTTCCTTCCTTCCTTCCTCCCTTCCTTCCTTCCTTCATCCCTCTCTTCCTTCCTTCCTTCCTTCCTTCCTTCCTTCCTTCCTTCCTTCCTTCCTTCCTTCCTTCCTTCCTTCCTTCCTTCCTTCCTTCCTCCCTCCCTCCCTTCCTTTCTCCCTCCCTTTCTCCCTCCCTCCCTTCCTTCTTCCCTCCCTCCCTTCCTTTCTCCCTCCCTTTCTCCCTCCCTCCCTTCCTCCCTTTCTCCCTCCCTCCCTTCCTTCCTTGCTTCCTTCCTTCCTCCCTTCCCTCCTGGCTCTATCATTCTATCTATCTATCTATCTATCTATCTATCTAGAAATCATCTATCTCTTTATTTCTTTGCCTTTTTCTTCAGTTAGGTTTGATTACTGAAGAACAAAAGTAACCTGCCATTACCCCAAGTACTCTCTATATAAGTATTCAATTTCTTTGTCTGTCTGCCTTTATCATGTTCTCCTATATGCCTGCCTGTCTGTCTGTCTTTCTTTCTTTGTCCCATTCCCTCCTTCTAGTAAATCTAGGTATTACTTTTCTTTAAAAATAAAATTTATTCATAACCTTTTTAAAAACAACCTGATGCCTTCACAAAAACACATCTTTTATGAATTCTAGAACAATGATTTGCCAGACATTGCTGGCTGTGCCCACAGGAGTTGCAGCTTTCAGTAGTCTCTGTTCTTTAACTTTCTATGTGGTTTGCCCTAAGTTCATCACACTTGGTTTTTGTTGTCTCCTTAATAGGTGAACTGGCTTGGCTCCCAATGCTTCAATTCAACTCCTATCTCAGATTCTTGAACAGTTTTACTTTTACCTGTGATCTTAAGTGTTCTTCCCCAGCCAAGGCAGGAATAGATACAAAGAACACAAATGTGACTCAGTTATGGAGTAGGGAGTTTTATTCCTTTATAGAAAGAGATTCCTAAACAAAGAATCATAGAATGATTATAATCAGTTGATAGGTTAATGTTCAGTCTTAATTGTTGCAATGGGATTGTTTGCTAGCTATTTTAAATTCCAATTCTCCTGAGTACATTCTGCTCATTGCCAAGGGGAATCTTTTCTTTCTGGTCATTTGTTTCTCTATAGGATCATAAATTTGGAAGGAGAAGGGAATATACAGACCATTGCATCTGACTCCTTTGTTTTACAGAAGAGGAAACTGAGGCCGGGGGAGATTATCTTGCTGACGATAACACAGTTGTGTCTCCAGCAGTATTTGAACTCAGATCTTCCTTACTCCAAGATCAATATTTCATCCATTGTGTCACACTGTGAGTGGCACTTTCCTTGTCTTTCCCATCACCTCCACTATTTCTGTTTCATTATATCCAGTAGTCAATAGCTAGCTACTTGAGATCTCACAAAGTGCAGTACCAAAAGAAAGATGAGAGGTAATCCCATTTTGAATTCAGGCTTTCTAGAGCTAATAGTCCTGGCACTCTAGGGAAAAGAACATTTGCCTTACAGACTTTCCAGATTTCAAAGAGTTGTATTTATAAATATATATTGGGCTTGGAAAAAATGTGACTTGCAGGGTGGAGGTTACCCCTTTCATATAAGCATGGATTTCTGGCCTAGAATTCAGTCAAAAGTGTCCTCACAAGGGGCTGCTGGGTAGCTCAGTGGATTGAGAGCCAGGCCTATAGATGGTATGTCTTAGGTTCAAATCTGGCCTCAGACACTTCTCAACTGTGTGACCCAGGGCAAGTAACTTGACCCCCATTGCCTAGCCCTTACCACTCTTCTGCCTTGGAGCCAATACATAGTACTGATTCCAAGATGGAAGGTAAGGGTTTAAAAAAAAGTATTTTTACAGAAGAAAGTAGTAAGAGAATGTATTATGAAGTAGGGATGAGGTTGGGAGGGCTGTCCATCATATATCTTTAAAGGAACAATGCAATTTTTTAATGAGGAAAAACTTTAGCAAATCTAAACAACATGTTGAAAAAGTTGGACATTATTTATAATTTGGCACTCATGGTCACACACCTCTGCAAAGAATCAGAGGAAGGTCTATTCTCATATATGCCAATTTCAAAGCATTTATGCTTTACTATTTTGTTTTTGTTATTTTAATTTGCATTGTTATATTCATTGTGTATATTGTCTTCCTGTTTCTGCTTAATTTAATTTATACCAATTCACATAAAGCAACTTCATGGAGAAAGTGTCAATACCTAGATAAGGGAAGACATCATGAAAAGATCAACTCTAAGTTTCCTTTCAAAGAAAGCAAGGCATTTTTGAGATTGAGTTGAGGAGAAAACACATTCTAGATTTGGGGAACCTCTTGGGTGAAGACATGGAGATGATAGATGCCATGTATGGGAAATAGCTATTGGGCCCCTTTGAAACAGAAATGGTATGAAAAAAATAAGATGAAAAAGTTGGAATCAGAGTGTGGAAGATTCCAAGTTCTGGGCTTCAAATTTTATATTTTCTCTAAAGTCAATACAGAGACAACTAAATTTTTTTGAATGGAGATAGGTAATATGATTAAATCTGTGTTTTAAAGATTTCAATAGACATCTATGTGAAGGTTGGACTAGAGACAGGGAGACAATTTAGGAAATTATTGGCATAGCAATGACAAGATAATGAGCACCTGAGCTTGAAGAGAAGTCATGTAAGTAGAGAAAAAATGGTAGATATGAGAGATGTAGTAAAGGTCAATTAGACTTGGCAACTAATTGGATATGGGAGTTGAAGTAGAGAAAAGAGTTGAAAATGACTCCAAGGTTAAAAACTTAAATCAATGGAAGATGGTGACATCACAAGAAATACAAAAGTTTAGAAGAAGGAATTTTATTTTATTTTTAATATAATAGATTCTGTTGTGCTCAATGGGTCTCACAGGTCCATTAGCTTAAGGAGAAGGAAGCCAGGGAGTTTCTTGTCACTAAGGACTGAAAATATGTTTCTGGGAATCCTTCCTTTCTCCTTGCCCCAAGTTCCTGCATGACAAAAGACACTTTCTTCTTCATGCACACACCCTCTCTCTATCACCCATTATCATTCTTGTCAGAGTTAATCCAGAACCTTTGTATCTTTTCTCAATCCTCAGTGACCTGGTTCTGTCTCTCCTGTTATTGTAAACCAAAGTCAACAGTCCCTTATTCTCTACTCTGGAGCTTTGCCTATGGGCCCTCAAGAACCATATGAATTTTGTATCTACCATAATAAAACTGAAGCCTATTACAGGGGCCTTCTTACATAATTAGAACATGATCTCCTTGAGAGCAAGAACTATATCAGTTTTTTATGTCTCCAGAACTTAGTACCATGTTTGGCCTATAATATATATGCATATCTATCTATCTATCTATCTATCTATCTATCTATCTATCTATCTATCTATCTATCTATCTATCTATTTCATGTTTAATTTGAGACATCTAGAGAACTTGTAGGTAATGTCAGCAGGAAGCTGGCAATGAGAAACTATTGTGCAGGAGAGAAAACAGGGATAAAAACAGTTTGGGAAGTCATTTGTGTGGCAATGATTTGGATGATGCTTAAGATCACTTTTGGCACCATGGAATTATAGGTAGAAAGAATTCTGGACTTGTAACTGAGAAATCTAAATTAAATACCACTTTTGATAGCAACTAAGGGAATATGGACAAAGCATTTGGCCACTCTGAATCACAATGTTTCTTCTGAAACATTAGAGTAATAATATATTTAATACTTGATACCCAGAAATACCAAATTAAAATTAAATAATTCATAGAAACTTTAAAAGAATTAATAAATATCTATAGTTGGT
The DNA here is from genome assembly GCF_027887165.1 of Monodelphis domestica. Taxonomy (NCBI): domain Eukaryota; kingdom Metazoa; phylum Chordata; class Mammalia; order Didelphimorphia; family Didelphidae; genus Monodelphis; species Monodelphis domestica. Next base: position 138,692,427 of record NC_077227.1, read on the forward strand.
CAAAATATTGACAGCTATTCAGAAAAAAAGTGTTCCATAATGGAAGGGAGTATAATGAAGGGAAAGAATGGTGGCAGAGATATTTGAGATAGAGATATGAGATAGAAATTCATTAATGTGAAATAGCTAAGGGGAAGATGATATTTGGTGTGTTGAGGAGAGAGATAATGTATTATGAGAGACACTCAAGGCTTTGATGTAGGACTAGGTAAATCAAGTGTTCCCAATAAGTGAATATAGATGGAAATAAGACAGCAGCTATTTACATTCTTAATTATATTTGAAGTTTCATTGAAAGGTTACAGTTAAGTACCATTCATGGTATACAGGTCTCACTTAAAATATCACTAAAAAATTAAAAATCAAACAAAACAAAGTATTTGTTTGAAGGCCAATGTGTCAAATTTTACTATTTTGTTGTTGTCTGTGAAGTATAGGCAGATAAATTGTAGAACAGGAATACTAGTGAACTAAATGCAGTCATGACTAAGTTTCCATCTCCAGTCAAGACTTTAGGTAGGGCTCCAAATCCTTTCTCTAAATATTTTATTAATGTTATATTTTAAAACATACCTGGTACATAGTTTAATAATACTGAAAAATCTAGCATTTATATAGTAATTTGAAGTTTACAAAATACTTTATAAATATTACCTTATTTTATTTTCACACTCCTGAGATATAGGTGTCATTATTCCCATTTTACAGATGAGGAAATTGCAGCTATAAGAGTCTGCTTGTAGCTGGTCATAATGCCAGTAAATGACTGAGTCAGAATTTGAACTTAGATTTTCCAGATTCCAAGAACTGTGTTACTATTACTACGTTGCATCTATGCCTTAATAAGTACTTGTTGACATTCCAGTGGTTCCTCCTTAGGCACCTAAGACAACCTTCCCTTCTAACAAATAAGTACAGCTGACAAAAGCAAATCAATAGATGGCCTATATATGAAAATATAGGCCTCATTCTGCAACATATAGTCTCTGTCTTCAGGCTGAGTACAAACTATATTGATCAAGTATGGAATATTTCAATAGCTGCCTTCATGTTACTGCCATTATTAACATGTGTTCTCCTATCATTTTATTCTCTTATCCCATTCTAAACACTATGTGTCTATATTTCCTGGATTTTTACCTCAGGCTTCTTCTGGGTGTAGAAATCTGGCTTTTATTTTACAAGAAGTTGGGTATGAGGCCTTAGTATACTGATTGCTGTTCTGAGGCTCTATTCACTAGCTTGCCCTGCCAGAAATACAGCATTTGTCACATCAAAGGTCAATTGTACAGATTGATGCCATTTTGGGTAACAAGTTTTATAACAAAAAATAAGACTTTCACATTTGGTATTTAGTGCTCAGTGGTAATTTATAGCCCTTTTGAGTAGTAGCTAGACCTCCATTCATACTCTGGCTGTCTATTTTGCTAATATGCCAGTGTGTGGGGAGTAGTGAGCCAATAAAAATGTGGGATGGAGAAGAAATGTGTATCTTACACCATTAAATTTCACAAAAATTACTCATTTTGACACCTTACGATCAGGACCAAGAATGTAAGAAGGGCAAAAATTGGAACCAACAATATGATTAACTGTGGTAAAGAGAGTAGGAAATGGCAATCTTAGGAGAAAATGTAAGATTTGAGTCTGTTTTTCCTCTTAAAAATGACCTGAGTCTCATCATTAATTATAAACTAGTTTTCGCATTTTGGACACATATGTCTCTGCCAGGTTGTCAAGAAGCCCACAGCCATGAATTTTACGTCTAGGTCTTTTTTCTCTGTAAAATTTCCATTCCATAAAATAACATTCTTCAGACTGCATTTCAGGGTGATAATTGCACTTCTCAGGTGGTTAGCAGAAAGATGATCTATAAATAATAATTAAAAAGTTGTGTCCCCAGGGAGGTAGATGTCAGATGTGAAACTCAAGCATAGGAAATGTTCAGACTTTTGTCTTGACCTTGTTCTACTGCATTCAGTATTATATATTCAGAGCACATTTACACATTGAGATTTGGAAATGACAACTTCAGCATCCATGAGATGAAGAAAAGGTAACAGTGCTACTGTATTCAACTTTTCCTATTCACTCATGTCATCTTCATACCATCATTTTACTTTTATTCCATTTTACAAGTGTCAGGTTATTAGCATTCATAATTAATCTACTCAGTTCTTTCCCTTGCACTTGTAGGAATGTAAATAGGGAAAATTGTCCTCAACTGTCTGCTCCACTGCCACTACTGTCTAATCTACTTCCCGTCTTCCTTCCACCTATTATCACATAGAAAAGAGAAGAGGGAAGTAAAGGCAGAATGTGGCCATTAGTAGAACAGGCTTATTTTACACAAACACAACAGCTAAAAAGAAAGAATGAAAGACAAAGAAAAGCATTCTTTCCATAAATATAAGGAGAAATGATTTTAGATTATATATCGTTCATACAAATTAATTATTGAGTTTGGTGGTATGACAATCTCAGAGAGAGAACTATTTCAAATGTCACTGATGTAATCAGTTTACTGGATTAAATTGGCAGGTTATTTAGGAAACTGGCCTATAAGGAATGATCTCAGCATTTAGCATTGAGAGATTTTGGTGACATAAGAGAGGATTAGACCTGGGATCAGGAGAACTGTGTTCAAATTCCACTCAGATACTTAACAGAGGCATGATCTGGTTTGTTATAATTTTACAAAGCTTTAATTCCTCAGATATAAAAGAGGAAAAATAGTACTTGTACTACTTATTGCAAAGATGTAAATAAGGAATCTGAGTTACCTTGTTACTCATTTGAACGTTGAGTTATTATTATTTTTATCTTCAAATATAGCTGGATTACTTGGAAGGTAATGAAAAGGGCAACTATGTAGCTGAGAGAATAGAGAGCCAGGCCTGGGGACAGAATGGGGATGAGATTGCATTCAAATCTGATCTCAGACATTTCCTATCTGTATGACCCTGGTGAAGGGTCTTAAGGACTTAACTCCAACTGCCTAGCCCTTTCTCCTCTTCTGCCTTGAAACTGATATTTAGTATTGATTGTAAGACAGAAGGTAAGGGATTAAAAAAAAAAAGGAAAACTTCCTCCCTTTGACCACAACCTCAAAAACTCTCAACCTCCAGAATCTCCTGCCTGAGTTACTGAAATTCTCAGTATAGACATCATACTTTGACAACATTTATTAGCATTTAGGAGAGCACCAAAGTCATGAAAGTATGAAACATTAGATAATGTTTGGGGAGGGGAGTGAAACTATCCATATCATAAAAATTCTTTCTGGAATGAATGACAAGAAAGCAGGATGGTATTGGATATCCACTGTGAAGTCTCTGAAGAAAGTATAGAGCATGGTTCTAAAAATACACTGATGAAGAATAATAAAGGTCTATCTTATTTCTGTTATAATTTGCTTAAATCTGTAAAACACAGTGCTTTCAGATTTGAATAGATGTTTCAGTCTTTGTGAAGTAGTATATTTATTATTTAGGACAATTTGAAGTTGCAAGTGCCCTGCAAGACAGTTTGGCACACTGACTTCTCCATATCTCAGGCCATTGGAATTTTAAGGAGCTATGGCAGGTGGAAAAGTGTAAGAACTAGGAATATTGTCTTGTATCATATTTTTATCTGAAGATAAAGTCAAATATAGTCAATATAATCCTTTAGATTTACTATTTAAGAGGGTCAAAGTATGAATTGAATTCTAACATACTGAATCACTTTGAAAATGCAAAAGCAAAATCTCTCTAAGAAGAATAGGACCAAATGAATCGAATATTATTCCCCCCCATTTGTAAATGAGGAAAAAACCCAAAGTGTATATGTATGTGTGTGTGTGTACATGTATATATATATATATATAAAACAAATATATTTTTTCTAGATACAAGTATTTCTCTAGATACATGTATTCTAGGTATAATAAAATAAATACAAAATAATGCATACAATGCATTGATTAATATAGATAATCTCTTTTCCTTTTCAATTATGGTAATTCCTGTTGTTTGATGTCAAGTATAATTGGGTTTTACTTTATTTTCATAGAACTCAAATGCCAGAATTGAAAAAAGGTATTTGAAATAAACTAATTCAACCATATAATTTTATGGACAAGGAAATTTATTCACTTGGTCATCTCATTAACTCTTATGAATTCAATCTATGTTGATGACTTTCAAATCTATTTTTTTCTAACCCTAACCTATTTCTAAACCTTGAGACTCACATCTCCAATTGCCTATTGTATATCTAAAATGAAATCTAAATAAAAAATTGGTCCTAAAACTAAACTTATTATCTTGCCTCAGAGCCTCCTTTCCTGTTATTGGTGAGGATGCTATCATTATCCCAATCATTCAGGACAGATATTTACTTTGTTCCATGCTAATCAATTATACCCTAATAATTCAATTTTTGACACGAATAAATCTGTATTTACTTGTATATGTTAGTCAGCATTTTAAAAGATTTATTAAATGTCAGTATTTAATGGTTCAGTGAATAAAACTATCTGTAGGCAGATTTGTTTTTTCATAGGGTTGCATTATTTTTTTAAACCCTTGCCTTCTTCTGTCTTAGAATCAGTACTATGTATTGGTTCTAACACAGAAAAGTGGTAAAGGCTAGGCAATTGGGGTTAAGTTATCCTTGTCCAGGGTCACACAGCTAGGAAGTATCTGAGTTCAGATTTGAACCCAGGACCTCCTATCTCTAAGTCTGGCTCTCAATCCACAGAGCCACCCACCTGCACCCAGGGTTGCATTATTTTAACATATGGGAGACACTTGCTAAGGAATCCCTTAAAATTCTACTACTAAGTCAAATACTTAAAAAAAATCAACAGCTATTTGACAGCAGGATTGAAATATTGAAAGATTATTTAGTGCTCTCATTTATAATCACCAATATAAATATGTGGTTTGCTGGAGAAAATTATCTTCAAAAATCAGTTTTCTTCAAGGTGAACCTTGATGTGTGCATAAACCATTTTGATTAATTTTTATAGAGATGAGGATGTAGGCAACTTGGATACTTGGTATGTATATCTTTCACCATTTTTGTTAAAAACATATTCTGTGATGTTTTCCATTCTTCTGTAACCTTCCTCTCTTTGGAAGGTTTACAGACTTATTATATTATAGGCTTTACATTACATTAAAGGCTCACAGGCTTATTACATACTCATACTTCAAAGATTTTCTCTGCTTATATTTGGCCAGATATATATTCTTTTTTTTAAACCATTACCTTCCATCTTGGAGTCAATACTGTGTATTGTCTCTAAGGCAGAAGAGTGGTAAGGGCTAGGCAATGGGGGTTAAGTGACTTGCTGGGAAGTGTCTGAGGCCAGATTTGAACCTAGGTAGATATATATTCTTATTGACCACAAATACCACTATTTTACACATGGTAATAGGTTCTGAGGTATTAGAGAAGGGTATTTTGAATCAGAAAAACCACATTTGAATCTCACCTCTGACATTAACCAGGCTTGCAGTCTTAGATAAATGTTTCTTGATCTCTTTGGTCATCAGTTTCTTCATTAAAAAAAAGTAGAGAGAGCATCTACTTCACAAAAAAATTACAAGACTGAAATAATATAATGTACTTAAAGCACTTTGAAAACCTCAATGTTCAACAAACGTAGAATTTATTATTAGTTCTATTGTTATTGATAATATAGATTGCTATAAATATACCAATTTATCTATTTCAAGTTTATTTATTGCTTTATCAGTTTTATCTACCAATCCTCTAAGAATAGTCTGACTTAATTTTTTTCCCAATCAAAATGAACTATTTTTTCCTCTTGTATGTCATGATAGTGCTCATAATCTTCCATCCTCTTTTTTTGGTAGCACTTTGAAAATGAATTTGCACTCTAAACCATCCCTTATTGGCTTTATCTCTCTCTTGTCAAAGAAATTAATTGTTTACTGTCTGAAGCTGAAGCAGTTTCTGATATCTTTCTGTCTACTGATTGTGTTTTTTCTTTTGTCAAACATAGAGGTAACAGTAACATTCAGTGTACTTTTTTCAGTTTCCTGTGTTTCAGAGTTGATAGCTTGTTTAAATAACCAGAATTCAATGTCCTGTCATTATACACAATGTCTACTTATCTCTTAAAAATTTCATCTACATCTTTCTTTGGTAGCTAGAATGCATAGTGGATAGTGCTAGACATGATTGAAGTCAGAAAAAGCTGGTTATGAATCTTTTGGGTTGGCCAATTTTTATTTGTGTGGCATTGGGCAAATTGCTAAACCTCTCTCTACCTCAGTTTCCTTATTTGTAAAATGGGGATATTAATGGTACCTGGCCCAGAAAGTTTTTGTGGGTCTTCAGTTTCTTATTCAATAAATCATAATTCTGAGCAATGTTGTCTAACATTTTTCTAACAATATTTTATCTCCAAGTCACTAGAAATGACATCTTGTAAATCTTTGTAGGCCCTCCTTTATATCTTGGATACACATATCAGGAAGAATAGAAAACTATATTGTTCATATAGCTGAAGTACAGGATTTTATATTTATTGTCTTCGGTTAGGATAGCTTTTGAGATCCTTGTTTGCCTCTACAATGAATCATCATAGTAGAAAAGCAGTAGACAAGTTTACATTTATCCCCATTAAATTTGTATTTATACCTTTCCTCCAGCCTGCTGAGATCATTTTGGATACCATTTCTCTCATCCAACATAATAGCTGAGCCTTGGATCATCCACAAATTTGATAGAATTTCCATCTATGAGTTCATCCAAGTTATTGATGGGAAGTCTAATTTTACATCCTAAGGTAAATCTAATGACTAAGTTCAATGTTGCTCCACTAAAACCTTGTCTTACTCATCACCTGGCTGAACTATCAGTTAGTATTAATTTCCATCCCTGCTGTGTTGTCATGACAAGAGAATTAAATTTGGAATCAGAGGATTTGGGTTCAAACACTGACTGTGGTATTTACTACCTGTGTGATTTCCCCTCAATTTTTTCAGTTACTTCATCTATAAAATAAAGGTGTTTTTAAGAGACTCTCTCTCATGTAACTTCCAACTCTAAATTCCCTGATATCATGCGAGGTTTGGTTCTTTTCCTTCCAAATTCTTTCCTGTAATCTGAATATAGGATATCTACAGTTTTGCCTAATTTCTAATTTTAAAAAAAGGCAGATATTTGATATTCCTTCTTTGAGGAAAACATTCTTGTCTTAATGTAATTAATTTTTTAATGCAGCTTTCAGGAAGTCACACCAAATTAAAGTTAAATTAATTTTTCTCCTAAAACTTCAGTCCTATACATCATGCCTAGCCCTTAACATAGTATGAACTTAATAAATGCTTATGGACTTGATTTCTAGAATTATCCAAACAACTATGCCTGACATTCAATAAGTTATTTTTCTCTGATTTTAGTTTAATTACTAATAGTTTTAATGCATTTACCTTTTTCAGAAGTGAGTAAAGTATAGTGATTAATGATAATTTGGTGCTAGAGGTTCTATAGTCAAATACTTATTGACAAAAACTTAATTTTAGAAGCTTTTGGTTAAAAAAATTCAAATAGAATTTTGTAAGTCTCTCTCCATTCTTTGTGGTGCCTAGTGGTTTTGTAGCAGTGATGAGTTTGTCACAATTCAGTGTGTTATTTTAAAGCTGGCTTCCATGATTGCTGGTAGGTAACTATGTGATATATAACTTGCAAGCAGTCCTGCTGTTTGTTACTGGCAATTAATTTCTCTGGTGCCTTTCTTCCTTTCAGACTAGGCCTTTATGTTCTAAATCCAGCTATTCTAATGCTCCCCACTTGTGCTGTGTAGAAAAGACTCAGACTGACAGATTATCGCAGGGCAGTTAAGCATGTAATTGCTCAAATGAGTTAAAATCCCTTCAAATATCTGTCTTTGTACCTCATCACACCACTTCACGGACTCAAATATTTGACAATTGATGAAGATAAACTAAAGGGATCTTCATTAGCTACCAACCACCGTGACAAGCTTCTTTCAGCTAAAGGCTGGCGAATTTTGGGACTTATTATCTACTTAAAAACTGCAGGAAAGCAGAAAAATACTTCAGCAGACTTTAGAATAGAAAAAAAAAACTTGAAGCTTATATGTTAGTTGGGATCGGACAAAACTACAATTTTCTAATCTAGAGCTGTATTTGTAAAACTATCTAGGGTGTCATGGGCAGGGGATCTTATCCAATAAAGTAATGGAAATATTATCAAATTCTCATAGGAGCCATCATTAATGAATGTGTGTTAAATTTAGATGTAATTACAGCATTGGAGAGAGAGTGGCAGAAATCCAGTGGCTGTGTGGAGACCTATTTTAGCATGTGTTGGCTTTACTGGCCAAGAATTATCACTTCCCCTGTTTCAGGATTAAAGTCAGGTGCTACACAGAATACCTTGGGGCATTTATGAAATTTCACTTTGGCACAAACCCTAGCACATCCTCAAGTTTCCTAGTGAATGTCAATGCTTGGTACCAAACTCTTTCAATATTAGGTGGATGTAGGGGTAGGTTAATGAATTGATGCCAGTGCCTAGCAAAGTAGGTGAAGGATAGTATAGTACTTATAGTTCATGGAAAAAGGCATTTGATTATACTTGGAATAGATATATCCTCCACTTCCCAAAATATGATAAAAAGTGTAGGAGGAGAAAAATAAGAATAGGAAAGAGAAAGATTATAAGTAAGATACAATTATAATGTCAAGACAAATCCTTCCTGGTAGGTAAAATGATGGATAGGGCAATTAGTTTTACAAAAACAATGATATAAATGGTTGGTTTCCTAAATTGAATAATAGAAGACCCTTGCAATTTTAAAACAATGTTATTTCAAAATTATGTTTGTTGAAGGCATTACATAAAGTATGATTTAAATAGATTTTTAAACCATTACCTTCCATCTTAGAATCAATACTATGTATTGTACTAGGCAATGGGGATCAAATGACTTGCCCAGTGTCACCTAGCTAGAAAGTGTCTGAGGCCACATTTGAATCCAGTACCTCCCGTCTCTGGGCCTGGCTCTCAATCCACTGGGTAACCCAGCTGCCCCCTGTAATATAGATTATGACATGTCTCATTACATTATAGTTTCTTTGACCTCTTTAGGTCAGAGTCAAAATTAAAAATAAAAACTTTAGTGAACATAGGAAGAGATCAGTTTGGGGGGAGGACAGTCTGAAAAGATATGTGGCCCACTCAGATTGGGAAGAAGAAATATTAATATTCTGACACAGACTTAAGTCCTTAAGTCTCACCTTAAGGGTGAGAAGATAACAATTATGCTTAATGTATATACTGAAAAAGAGTTGTATGGGTGTCAGTCAAACTTCTTTGCTCTCATCAGGGCAAAACAGGGTGGAAAAAGTAGGTAACCACCAGAATTTGTGTTAAAAAAGATCCTCTATGCTGTCACCACTGCAGACACATTCTTTGAACTTGCTGTGTACATCCTTGATCATTTCTGATGAATTAGTTGATATATTTAGTCTGATCCTGTCATCAGGATATCAGGATTCATATATATATATGTATATATATATATATATATATATATATATATATATATATATATATATAAACATAAACCTTGTTCCATTTAGGACTGAGTTTCAACAAAAGAACATAGTTTGGATTTTATAATCATTTAATTCTGCTCTCACTTTGCTAGCACTCCTTTGCACTCCCCTTTTGATTTATTTAAAGATGAACTTCCTTAATGAACTACCTGGTTACTGTCAAGAAGCCCTTTCAGTAGGAACTGCAGAAAGTTAGACAGTCTAACGCATTGTTATGGGTGGACTTACAGATTGATCCAAACCATACTAGAAAATGAATTGAAATTATGTGAGGAAGGTGACTAAAATTCCCATGTACTTTGGCTCAAAGATTCCATTTCTGGCATATACTTCCATGACATCAATTATAAAATTCAAGTTCTTATATATATATATATATATATATATATATGCATATAAATGTTAATAATAGCATATTTTGTAGCAACAGAAAAGTGGAAACAAGGGAGGTTTCCATCTACTGAGGAGTAGCTATAGAAATTGTGTTACACAGACTCAATAGTATATAACTGTACTACATGAAACAATGAATATGATTAATTTAGAAAAGCATGGGAAGATGTATGATGAGTTGCAAAGTGAAGTAAGAACCAAGAAATATTATATACTATAATTACAATAAAACAACAATCATAACAGAAGTGAATGCTGTGAAATTATGATGACAAAGTTTAGGACTCCCCCAAAAGTAAGAGATTCTAAAATAAATATTTATTAGACACCTAAGGACAAGGTCCTCTCTACACATTTTTTATAGAAGTGGGAGACTATGGGTACAGAATAGGCTTAAGAAACTGAATGACTTGACCAGTCAAACAACTAGTAAGAACTTGACCCAGGGATTGTATTAGAAAAGGAAATATATTTGGAGTTAGAATATGAGGCTTTGGGGTTTGTCTCTGTTATTTACTAAATAACTTTCTAAATTTACTAAAAAAACTTTCCAAAATTCTTAAGCTCAAATTTCTAGCAAAATAATTTTATTGGGAAAGAATCTATGACTCTCCATTACAACACAGTTTCTCAGAACTGGTATGTGTCAGAAATAGAGGATGTTGAATTTTCCCAAAATAATTCTCTATAGACAATCCTGTGTTATAAAACATGCCACTGGATAACTCATTTAAAGTTCATTTAACATCTACCTTTACTCATAGGAATGGGTAGCTAAAACCAATCAGTCCATCAATCAATAAATATTGGAGATACAAAGACCAAAACAAGGTCTCGGTCTTAGAAAACTTATATTCTATTGGGAAAAGCAATATGTATGATATCAGTAAAACAAAACATACACTTTGTGGGCATCAGGTAATTTTAGGAAAGTAATGCTGGCAATTGAGAAAATAAGAAATGGTCTCATGTGGGAGGTAATATTTGAATTGAGCATTGCAAGAAGCAAGGAATTCTAAGAGGTGGATAATGCATTCCAGACGTGATATACTAGATTCTTCCAAGGCTCAGACACTAGAGGTGGAAATGAAAGAGATTAAGAAATAACAAACTTGGAAAGGCAAGTTGTACAAAGGCTGTGAAGGCATTAAATGACCAAAGAGAATCTGCATTTTATCCTAAAGATAATAGGGAGCCACTGGAATTTAATGAGCAAGGAAGTGACATGGTCACATGGTGAATCTGCCTACCTCTAGTTCCATCCTAACTTAATCCACCCTTTATTCAGTTGACAAAATGATTTTCCTAAGGCACAGGTTTGAACATGTCAACCCCTTACTAAATAAACCTCAGTGGTTCTCTATTGCCTTCAGGATCAAAGGCAAAATCTTCTGTTTGGTGTACAAAGCCTTTCATAACTCAGCCTCCCCATCCTCTCACCCACTTTTCAGTTTTCTTACACCTTACTCTCTACCATTTCAATCTAATGACACAAGCCTCTTGAATAAAGCGCTCCATCTATCTCATGGTTCTGAGCATTTTCTCTGGCTATGTCCTATGCCTCTAATGCTTTTCCTCCTCACCTCCACTTCCTGGCTGTCCTGACTTCTTTCCAACTATGATCTCTTCTTCTACAAGAAGCATATTCCAACTTCTCTGAATTCTAGAATATTTTTTCTTTTAATTATTTCCTATTTTCCTGTATATACATACACACATATATACATATGTATATACATATATAGCTTGTCTGTATGTATTTATTTGTCATTTCTCCCATTATATTGTGAGCTCATTGAGGGAAAGATGGCTTTAGGTCTCTTTTTATATTCCCAGTGCTTGGAAGAGGCACTGACTGACTTATAAGATCTATTATTTATGAGTATCACTTGGGCAACTTTTTGGAGAGTGGGTAGATAGGAGAATAGATATATTTGCGAAAGAGTGGCCAATAAAAAGAGTTTTGTAATACTCCAAGTGAGAGATAATATGGGACTTAGCTATAGTGGTAGCCAAGTAATTGAGGAGAAATGATAAATAGGAGACATATTACGGTCATAAAATCATCAAATTGTCATAATGATTGACTACATTGAGTCAGAGAGAGTGAGGCATCAAGAATAACTGCAAGATTGTGAATGTAGGCAGCTGAAAAAATAGTGGTATACTCCAAAAATTTCAGCAAGTTTGAAATTTGGCCTCTGGTTCTCACAATAAAACACCATGCTCTCTATAAATGAAGAGCCATCTTTGGAATATACTGTTACCAAATGTTTATGAAATGAGGCAACCATGGAGCACAGTGGATAGAGTGCTGGGCCTGGAGTTAGGAAAACATGAGTTGAAATCTGACTGCAGAAATTAGTTGTGTAACCCTGGACAAGTCCCTTAACCTCTGTTTGCCTTAATCGACTGGAGAAGGAAATGGCGAACTACTCCAATATCTCTGCCAAGAAAATCCCAAATGGATTCACAAAAAGTTTGACCTTACTGAAATGACTGAACAACAGAAAGTTTATGAAACTCCTACACTCCTTCATACCTTCTCCTAGGAGTTCAGAAGTCATTGATAAAGAAGCTAGTTCATAGAGTTTAGAGATAGAAGGAACTTTAGAGATTACCTACTCTCATATAGGCATGTTACATGTGAGGAAACTAAGGCCCACTAAAGGGGAAAAAAAAAAACCCTTGCCCAAAGTCACACTGATAGAATGTATCAAAAATCTGAACTCCAGTTCTCTCACTTTAGAAAGAATTGAAAATAGGGGCACTTTTCCTCTTTTGCCATCCTTTCACCCCTCCATCAAACCCTAGGCAATTCAGATTGCTTTTGGTAGTCTGGCAGAAAGTGATTTAGAAAAATTAGGAGTTCCCAGTTATAGTATTTCCAGTAAAATAGAATTCAACTAGGCCTTAGTTAACACTTGCCTTTCCTCTGCACCTAAAGGGACTGACACCTGAGATTTACCATATGTCTTGGTATTATGTCATTTAACCAAGTGATGCAATCTAAAGCCTTTTGGACCTTGCTTTCTTTCCCTTAGGATTTTCAAGCCTTTCCATCTTCCATGAAGATAAACTCTTATATATGTTGTCTCCCCCATTAATATGTGAAGTCCTCGAAATTGGGTTTTATCTTGTTCTTCTCTTCATACCCCCTAGCACTTAGTATTGTGCTTGGCTCAGAGTGACTACCTAATAAAATGACTTTACACTCATTCATTACTTGAAATACAGAAACAAATTGAAATGGTATTAACATTTTCCAATAAAGTATTGAAAAAATGGATATTTTAATCTTTGAACTTTGTATTAGCAATTGAAAAAAGTGTATAATCAAATTTTATCCCATTAGACATTTACAAATCATATAGTAGCACATTTTGCCTTAGCAAATCAACATACATGTCAAAGATCAAAGTTCTTACTAATTCTAATGGAAAGGCCTGTAGATGCCTACAGAGATATTAAATATCTTAATATTCCTTATAACCATTGATTATGTCTACTCTTTGTGCCTTTTTGTTACTTCAAGAAGAGATTGTGATGCTGAATGGAACTATTGAATATCATAGAAGAGGCTATTTGGAAGATTTCAGATGACAAAGAGGCTTTTGAATGAAAAGATACTATAGGTATCATTTCTATTTTGTCACCTTTGCTCATTTGTCACGTGTGCTACTCTTTTTGCCTCCACTGCTCTTTTTAAGCTTTCTATAAAACTATTACCCATTCTTTAAGACATAGATTAAGTTTCACTTACTCCTTAAGAGTCCAGCTTAGAGTGCTCTCTCATTATAAGCTTTTAGGGTAACAAATCATGTGCTACTGTAGTTTGTTCTTTAACTTTCCAGGTGTGAAAATTATTGACCCAGATATACCTATAAGCAGCAGTGGATAGAATGCTGGATTTGGAAACAGAAAGACCTGAGTTCAAATCCAGCCTTAGGTAGTAACTAGCTATATATCTCTGGGCAAATCTTTTAACATCTACCTTCATCTGTTAAATGAGGGTTATATTATCACCTAGCCCTTATGGTCATTGTGAGGGTGGATGAGATCATATATGTAATATGTAAGTGCTAGTGACATTTTAAGTGCCTTAAGGACAGCTATCATACATTCATATCTTTGTATTCCCGAAAGCATGCAACACTGCTCAATGAATGTTGATTGAATGATTGGAATTGTACAGTTTTGCTCAAAGGTCTAAGGACATCTTGACCTATGTGTTTTTATTCTAAGGTATTCAGCATCAGTAAAATTCTCTTCTTTAAGAATTTTGCCTACAGTGTTGCTGTAAGGTTTCCTGGGAAACATGTATACCTGTGTAATTGCTTTCTTGTCTCTTATGATCCTTTTGAACCAGCTACTGCAAAGTGGCATGATTCCTCTAGAGCTAGGTGGATTGGAATGGGAAGATGGTGAGCTTGAATCATGTCATACAGAAAGCTTTTAGAGGAAATCAAGAACATCCTACATTACTGTTTGCCACCTTATTATTTTCCTTGTTGAAACTATCTAAAAGCACAAGATCCTGTATTTACAGCTGCATATAATTTTCTGCAACTGCTAAATGTTTTCCTTGTCCTATTGGATTCTCTTTATCTTATTCATGGAGCACAGTGTATATTCCATACCTGTGTTCTTACTTAAATAATTACAGTTACATGGATACTCTCTTGATCAATACAAATATCTTAATCTCATTTAGAATAATTCTTTTATAGGTCTATGCCCTTTTGTGAATCATTCATAGAGGGTCTTTATAGTGTTATAGGTCAGAAATGTCAAATATGGGAACCACAACATTCCTGAGTGTTGCTAAACCAGATTAAAATGTAGTTAGGAAAGATTTAACAAAATAAATGAAAGACAACAAAAAATATATAATAATTAATTTTAAAATCATCACTTCATGGTCATCAAGGATCCTTATGTTATATTGTTTCTATTTGAATTTGACACCACTGTTCTGGGTAGTACTGAATTTAGAGCTATAGGGCTTAAGTGCAAATCACAACTCTTCTACTGTCCACTGTATGATATTAAGAAAATATTTTGTAATCTCTCTGGGCCTCAATTTCTCTATCAGCAAAATAAACATTCTTGGGTGTCTTCCAGCTCTAGGTACATGGTTCTATTTTGAAGGCTTTCATCTGAATAAAAAGAAATTATTTAGCACCTACTCTTCTTCAGGCATCATGTTAAATTCTGGTGATATAAGACTAGTTATTTCATTTACTTCAGTGTGGCACTTATACTGTCCATCTGTTATCCTCCACTAAGGCTTCTCTGGCCATGTGTTTGTAGTTAAATATTTTATAGGAGCACCTAGATCTTCTTAGTTCTGTTTTTTAATGATTCAAGGTGATGCCATACAGTATAGATATATTAGTTATTGAATACTTTCAATAGCATTCCAATAGTAAAATTATAATTTTTTGTAGAAGGTGTGGTAATTAGCACTCATTGGTCTCTTTTCCACCATTTTCAGCTGTCATTGAAGAAGCAGAATATATTCAAATAGGGCTGTGAGGGTATTTTGTGTTTTTATCTTTTTCATAGGTCACCACAGAGAAGCAATTTGTGTCCCAGTTACTAAATGATCAATAATGGACCTCTCTCTATATAGTGAGGCTGGTCTTAAAAATAACAACGACAAAACAAAATGCATTTTTTCAATTAGCAAGCATTTACATCATTTTCTCCTAAGTTTCTGTCAATTGTAAACAAAGAAGAAAACATATAAAAAGAAAACCTAAATGTACTTCTCTGGTTCCTTTATTCAGTGTGAAATCTTTTTCTTTGAAACTTTTGCCCACAGTTTCTACTTTTGTTATGTGTGTTCAAGATGAACTAATTTCACCCTTCTTTTACCTATGAGCCCTTATAAAACCTAAAGACCACCACATATCACCACAAGTCTTCTCTTTTTCTAAACAAAACATCTCCCATTCCCTCTACTGGTCCTCAGGTGATAAGATTTTAGATTCCCTCACCATTCTAGTAATTCTAGTTTTCACACATTCTGATTTGTCAATATTGTTTCTATAGTTGGTCTTTATCAAGTTCTTTGTTTTGAGTCAAAATCAGATACCACTTAGACCACCTTTGACACTGGAACTTCCATTGATTGATCCTTTTTTTCCACTTTGTGTTCAAACAAAATAAAGATATCTCTTCCTCCACATGCCAGTCTTTCAACAACTTCTCTGCTTTAAGAGAAACATCTTCAGTTCCTCTAACTTTTTCTCTGATAGCATAGTTTCTGATGTTTTCACCATCCTCATCAAGCTCCTCTTGATGTATTTCCATTTTTTGGTCTCCCTTAAAATTTGGTTCCTTGGAGTCGACATAGTCCTTAAAATACAACATGATCTGAGCAATTCAAGTATCATTTCTCTTATTCAAGAGAATATGCTATATAATATATATGATGTTTATATAAAAGAAAAATTTACAAAAATGGTGGTAACAATTATTAATTTATTTAAATCTTACATAAAATTCTCTATACCATCACTGCCATTTATATATTATTTCTTCACAAATATCAACATTTTGTCCTACCTCCAATTAGTTGGAACTTTTCATATTTCCACATCAACTATACAATTGGTGAATATTCAGCTGTGTTAAAATGGCCAAAGTAATACATCAATTTGGAGCATTGCCCAATATTTTTAATGCATTTATAAAAATATCAATTTAATCTACAATTACTGCTTTAGTAATGTGCATATTAATAGATTTTTGTCAAGTACTTGAATAATAAACTGTCACTTGAGATGACATTACAATTTTTTGTTTGACTATTAAATTAATAAGGCTAAAAAAGAGTTATCCTCTTGCTTATTTGAGCATTCAGGACGAGTATAAAAATATTCTGGAAAGGAAGAATCTGTACTTAATTCCCTCTTCTCAGAGTAAGGTGAACTTTTAACCTCTTACTGAAATTAATCACACTTGATCTCATGAGTAAAAATGTTTCTAACGTGAAACAATACTCCACTGAGATTTAACAAACTATATTTTAATTGTAATTGATTTATACCAAAAGATAAAATGAGTTAATTAGGCCATGCTATTAGAATTAGTAGCAAGGGAAATGCTTGACACAACTACTCAAGAGAAGGAGGGAGAAGTGAGAAATTTTTAAAAGTTTAAAATAGTGTAAATTTTAATTTCTAAGTCCCTTCTCAATAATACCTTCCTGGAGTCAACAAGAATTGAGATCATATGGTTTAAGGAATATTTTCATACCCTCAAGTACAATCACAATATCATTTTTTCCCTTTTTCATTGGCCCTGTGATGCATGATACACTGGAATACCCAAAAGGTCCTTTTTTACATTTATATTGTTAATGCTGATGGTTAATGAATGCTAAGCAAGGAATTCTGCCTTGTTAAGAAAGAAATTATTCTCATTAGTTAGAGAATTGTAGAGTGAATACTTATTCATAGGTTGATAATTTTTCATTCTAATTGTAGACAGTACTCATTTGATAGTAAACATCAGAAATAAGGTAAATATAAGAAAAATTTCCATGGGTGGCAAGAAAAGGTATAGTGGATGGAACATTGTCCCTTTAACAAACTAAATTTGTTTTCTGAAGACCAGTCTACCTAAGTGTAGAGGGATTCAACAGTTATTCAATAAACATTCATTATAATAATTTTCAAGCATCATCATCACCAGTGATATGGCCATATGGAGATGCAATCATTGGTCATGACAACTCATGAAATATAGGGAAAAAATCCTTCAATCTTAGTCCTAGACAGTTCCTTACTACTTGAAGTAAGGAAGAAATGGGTTCTAATTTGACCTTAAACACTTACAAGCTATATGACTCTGGGCAAATAACAACCTCTAACTGAATCAGTTCCTTCATCTATAAAATGGTCATAATGATTACATCTATTTTTTGCAGTCACGGTCCTAGAATAACACCTTTTTAGTTCTGTTTTGTTGTTGTGACAAAAGGAAGCCCTCATTAATCACCGAAAAATATCAAGGCATATTTTGTTTAAACACAACCAGAATATATAGATAAAGATAAAGATATGGTAGCACTTGAATGTTTTTGGTTGTGCATTCCCTTAACCCAAATCTCTATCTGAAAATACATCTGGTCGGTACTTCATCAAGGTATGATGACTCTTGTGATCTCAGACACCCACCAAACCTAGAGAGACAGACTACACGTAGCCAGGACCTTTTATATCCCTAAGCTGGTAGTTTCTATCATGGAAACTAGAGGCAATCACATTGCCTGGAGGGAAGATATTAGTGAAGTTAGGAAAGCTGAATTAGGAAAATGCTGATCTTATCATATTTACCTATCAGAGCTGTTGTGAGTATGAAAGAGTTAATAGTTATGAAGTATTTTCCAAACCTTAAAGCCTCACATATATATTAACTATTATTAATTATTATTATGATGGTGTCATAGTGGTGAAAAAGGGAACCCAGGATTGTAAAGCAATTATTCTGGGAAATAATTTGGAATTATACCCCCACATCAATGTTATGCACACCTTTTGACTCATCAATAGGACTAAAAGGCATATATAAAAATATACCCCAAAGAGATTAAACAGTAAAAAAGAAATCATGTCTACAAAAATCTATAGTAGCACTTTTTATCATAGCAAAAGACTGAAAATTAATTGGGTGCCTAACATTTGGAAATAACTGAACAAATTATGGTGTATAAACAAAGGATACCACAAAAGCCTTAGGCTAGTTTTAAACTTTAATGTTTTACTCATGTATAATCCTTAATAAAATAAAGTTTTATTTAATTTTTATCTGATAAAATTAATAGTTTTAGCTTAAAACAATACTAAAAGTGGGACACTGTATAACAGGATATCATCACAATTTTAAAATGATGAACATGGTAATTTTAGAGAAACCTCGGAAAGCTTCAATCAACTTAAGTAGAATAAAGTAAACAGAACCAGGAGGATAATTTACACAATAATCA
The DNA here is from genome assembly GCF_027887165.1 of Monodelphis domestica. Lineage (NCBI taxonomy): Eukaryota > Metazoa > Chordata > Mammalia > Didelphimorphia > Didelphidae > Monodelphis > Monodelphis domestica. Next base: position 138,711,423 of record NC_077227.1, read on the forward strand.
CAATTGTGTGAGGGAAAATGACTGAAGGATTTCAGAATGCTGATTACTGCAATGACCAATTATGACTTCAGAAGATTTCTTTTTTTAATATAAATTATTTTTTAGTCAATTTAGAACATTATTCCTTGGTTACAATAATCATATTATTTCCCTCCCTCTCATCTCCCCACCCTTCGTGTAGCTGATGCACAATTTTACTGGGTATTCTATGTGTTGTTGATCAAAACCTATTTCTATGTTGTTGGTGTTTGCATTAGGATGTTCATTTAGAGACTACATCCCCAATCATATCCCCTCGACCCATCTATTCAAGCAGTTGTTTTTCTTCTGTGTTTCTACTCCCACAGTTTTTCCTCTGAATGTGGATAGTGCTTTTTCTTGTAGACCTCTCAAAGTTGTTCAGCATAACTGCATTGCTACTAATGGAGAAGTCCATTACATTCTATTCTACCACAGTGTATTGGTCTCTGTGTACAATGTTCTCCTGGTTCTGCTCCTTTTACTTTGCATCAATTCCTGGAGGTCATTCCAGTTCCCATGGAATTCCTCCAGTTTATTATTCCTTTGAGCACAGTAGTATTCCATTACCAACATATACCACAATTTGTTCAGCCATTCCCCAATTGAAGGGCATCCCCTAATTTCCAATTTTTTTTTGCCACCACAAAGAGTGCAGCTATGAATATCCTTGTACAATTCTTTCTCCTTATTATCTCTTTTGGGCACAAACTCAGCAGTGCTATGGCTGGATCAAAGTGCAGACAGTCTTTTAGAACCCTTTGGGTATAGTTCCAAATTGCCATTCAGAATGGTTGGATTAATTCAGAACTCCACCAGCAATATATTAATATTCCGACTTTGCCACATTCCCTCCAGCATTCATTGCTTTCCTTTGCTGCCATGTTATCCAGTCTGCTAGGTGTGAGGTGATACCTCAGAGATGTATTAATTTACATCTCTGATAATAAGAGATTTTGAACACTTTTTAATGTGCTTATTAATAGTTTTGATTTCTTTGAGTGAAAATTGCCTATTCATGTGCCTTGCCCATTTATCAATTAGAAAATGGCTTTATTTTTTGTACAATTGGTTTAATTCTTTATAAATCTGAGTAATTAGACTTTTGTCAGAGGATTTTGTTATGAAGATTGATTCCCAATTTGTTGCTTCCCTTCAAATGTTGGTTGCATTGGTTTTGTTTGTACAAAACATTTTTAATTTTATGTAATCAAAATTATTGATTTTACATTTTGTGATTTTTTTTCTAGCTCTTGTTTGGTTTTAAAGTCTTTCCTTTTCCAAAGATCTGACATGTATATGATTGTGTTCACCTAATTTGCTTATAGTTTCCTTCTTTATATTCATGTCAGTCGCCCATTCTGAGTTTATCTTGGTGTAGGATGTGAGATGTTGATCTAAACCTAATTTCTCCCATACTGTCTTCCAATTTTCTCAGCAGCTTTTATCAAATAGTGGATTATGTTTTCCAAAGCTGGGATCTTTGGGCTTATCATAGACTGTCTTGCTGAGGTCACTTACCCCAAGTCTATTCCACTGATCCTCCTTTCTCTCTCTTAGCCAGTACCAAATTGTTTTGATGACCACTGCTTTATAGTATAGTTTGAGGTATGAGACTGCAAAGCCTCCTTTCTTTGAATTTTTTTTTTCATGATTTCTCTGTATATCCTTGATCTTTTGGTATTCCAAATGAACTTTGTTATAATTTTTTCTAATTCAATAAAAAAGTTTTTTGGTAGTTCAATGGGTATGGCACTAAATAAGTTAATTAATTTGGGTAGGATTGTCATTTTTATTATGTTTGCTTATCCTACCCATGAGCAGTTGATGTTTTTCAAATTGTTTAGATCTAGTTTTAATTGTATGGAGAGTGTTTTGTAGTTGTGTTCATAGAGTTGCTGTGTTTGTCTCTGTAGGTAGATTCCTAAGTATTTTATATGGTTGAGGGTGATTTTAAATGGAGTTTCTCTTTCTAATTCTTGATGCCAAGATGTATTGGAAATATATAGAAATGCTGATGACTTATGTGGGTTTATTTTGTATCCTGCAACTTTGCTAAAATTTTTGATTATTTTGACTAGCTTTTTGGTTGATTCTCTGGAGTTCTTTAAGTAGACAATCATATCATCTGCAGAGAGTTATAGCTTGGTCTCCTCATTGCTTATTTTAATACCTTCAATTTCTTTTTCTTCTCTAATTGCTACTGCTAGTGTTTCTAGTACAATGTTAAATAATAGAGATGATAATGGGCATTCTTGTTTCACTCCTGTTCTTATTGGGAAGGCTTCTAGTTTATCCCCATTGCAAATGATATTTGCTGATGGTTTTAGATATATACTGTTTATTATTTTTAGGAAAGTCCCTTTTATTACTAGGCTTTCTGGTGTTTTCTTTTTTTAAACCCCTACCTTCCATCTTGGAATCAATATTGTATATTGGTTCCAAGGCAGAAGAGTGGTAAAGGCTAGGCAATGGGGGTTAATTGACTTGCCCAAGGTCATTCAGGAAGTGTCTGAGGTCAAATTTGAACCTAGGACCTTCTGTGTCTAGGTCTGGATCTCAATCCACTGAGCTACACAGTTGCCCCCCTTTCTTGTGTTTTCAATAGGAATGAGTGTTGCATTTGTTAGGGGATTTTTCTGCATCTATTGAGATAATCAGGTGATTTTTGTAGGTTTGCTTGTTAATATGGTCAATTATGTGGATGGTTTTCCTAATATTGAACTATCCTTGCATTCCTGGTATGAATCCTACCTGGTCATAGTGAATAACTCTCATGATCATTTCCTGGAGTCTTTTTGCTAGTATCCTATTTAAGATTTTTGCATCTATATTCATTAAGGAGATTGGTCTATGGTTTTCTTTCTCTGTTTTTGACCTTCCTGGCTTTGAAATCAATACCATATTTGTGTTGTAAAAAGGAACTTGGTAGAACTCCTTCTTTACTTATTCTGTCAAATAGTTTGTATAATATTGGGATTAGCTGTTCTTTGAATATTTGATAGAATTCATTTGTGAATACATCTGGAGCTGGGGATATTTTCTTAGGGAGTTCTTTGATGGCTTGTTCAATTTCTTTTTTTTCTGATATGTGGTTGTTTAGGTAGTCTATTTCTTCCTCTGTTAGTCTAGGCAATTTATATTTTTGTAAATATTCATTTATATCCCCTAGATTTCCATATTTATAGCCATGTAATTGGGCATAATAGTTTTTAATGATTGCCTTAATTTCCTCTTCATTAGAAGTGAGGTCTCCCTTTTCATCTTGGATACTGTCAATTTGGTTTTCTTCTTCCCTTTTTTTAAATTAAATTGACCAGTACTTTGTCTATTGTATTTGTTTTTTTTCAAAGTATCAGCTTCTAGTCTTATTTATTAAATCAATAGTTTTCGACTTTCAATTTTATTAATTTCTCCTTTGATTTTTAGGATCTCTAATTTAGTCTTCATCTGAGAATTTTAATTTGTTCACTTTCTAGTTTTTTAATTTGCATGCCCAATTCATTGATCTCTGCCCTCTCTAATTTGTTAATATATGAACTCAAGGAAATAAATTTCCCCCTGAGAATGCTTTGGCTGCATCCCATAGATTTTGAAAGAATATCTCATCATTGTCATTTTCTTCAATTAAATTATTAATTGTTTCTATCACTTGTTCTTTACCTAACAGATTTTGGAGTGTCATTTTGTTTAATTTCCAATTAATTTTTATTTGCCTCTCCATATACCATTACTAATTGTTATGTTCATTGCATTGTGATCTGAGAAGGTTGCATTTATTTTTTCTTCTCTTTTCCACTTTTTTGCACTGTTTTTCTCCCCTAGTACATGGTTAATCTTTGTGAATGTACCATGTGCTGCTGAAAAGAAGGTATATTTCTTTTTGTCCCTATTTATTTTTCTCTACATATCTACTAACTCTATTTTTTCCAAGATTTAATTCACTTCCCTTAACTCTTTCTTATTTATTTTTTGGTTTGATTTATCTATTTCTGATAGAGGAAGGTTCAGGTCTCCCACTAGTATAGTTTTTTAATCTATTTTATCCTTGAGCTCCACTAATTTCTCCTTTAGAAATTTGGATGCTATGCCATTTTGTGTACACATGCTGTGTACTTATATTTCCTCATTGTCTATACTGCCTTTAATCAGGATGTAATTACCTTCCCTAACCTTTTTTAACTAGATCTATTTCTACTTTGACTTTGTCAGATATCATGATTGTGACTCCTGCCTTCTTTTTATCAGTTGATACCCAATATTTGGCTCCATCCTCTTACTTTTACCATATGAGTGTATACCTTCCTCATGTGTGTTTCTTGTAGACAGTATAAGTAGGGTTTTGGTTTCTAATCCACTCTGTTGAGGATTAAGTGAAGGAAGTGATCTGTGGATTTTTTCAATCTTCATTTTTCCCTCTTGTTCCAGAATATTGGGGCAGTTTTCTTGAATAATTTCCTGTAGTATGATGTATGGGCTTTTTCTTTTTCCATGATCTTCTGATACATGAAATGATTCTTAAATTTTCTCTCCTGCAATGATTTTCTAAATCTTCTGTTTTGAGAATGAGGTGCTTCATATTTTCTTCAATTTTTTTTCATCAGTTTGATTTTGGTTTTTAGTGTCCTGCTGCCTTGTGAAGTTTCTTGTTTCTAGTTATTGCATTCTGGATTTTAAAGACTGGATTTCATCCCTGGCTTTTTGGTCATCCTTCTCTTTCTGATCTGATTTTCTTTGGAGGTCATCTTTCATCTCCTTTGCCTCATTTTCAGGCTTGTTAATTTTGGCTTTCAAGACACTATTTTCTTGTTTCAGTTCAAGTGCCTCTGCTACCAGATGACTTATCTTACTTTTTAGGTTCTTTCTCCAGTTGTCTTCTGCCTCTCTTCATTGGGTTTTGAATTGTATTTTGAGTTCTTCCAGAGCCTGTATCCAATTTGTTGGGCTTTCTGTTTTTTTTTTTTTTGCTTGGTGTTTCCTCATCCTTCTTCGTTCCATTTGCTCTTTGTTCATTGCCTTTATAGAAGCTGTGGATTGTAATTTCTCTTTTCTTTTTCTGTTGTTTGCTCATATTTACCCCTTCTTTACTCCCTGCAGTTGCCTGTGCTCTTGCTTCTCTCGTTATTTTGTGGTTTGGGGCTATTCTGTCAGCCTTCACCCTTGGAGCTTTGTCAGCAAATCTCTCAGTGTAGTCTGTGGGGGAGGGTGTTGGAGCTTGAGCTTCCCGGCCCTTTTAAGGCTTTGATGGGATTAAGTCCAGCTGAGTTGAGCTGGATATACCCTAAGATCAAAACCTCTGGAAGTGGGGGCAATATGGAATGCCTCTGCTCCTGCAACTAGGCTGCCTGCTCTGAGCTCTGTGCTTCTTCTCTAATTGCTTCCCCATCACCTGTGTTGGACATTCTGAGACTGTCACAGCTTTGCCCACAAGGTACTCCCTCTATACCAGCACCTTTGCCTGCCCAGAGTTTCCAGCTGCTGCTGGAAGCTTAGCACTCTAGGTGGGGGAGGGGTCCCAGGACCTTCCTTCTTCCTTCCCCTTAAACCTAATTCTGACTTTTGGAGGTGTACCCTTTAAGTTGAGTCAAGCAGGAGGGTTCCTTGTCTCTGTCTTGTTGTTAGGTTTGATTTTCAATCCCCTAGGAACATTTAGTTTGTAATCGGTAAGGAAGGGTTTTCAGAGGTCTGAACTTTTGCTGCCTCTATGCCGCCATTTTGACCCAGAAGATTTCTAATGAAAAATACTTCTTACTGCTTTACCATGAGATGATGGATAAAAGGTACAGATTAGGACATAAATTTTCAGATGTAGTCAATGTGTTTGTTGATTTGTTTTGATTGACTTTATTTATTTTACAAGAGATGTCTTCAATTTACATATGAGGGGAAATTTATAGCTAGTGATAGAAATGAAAATTAAAGAAGAAAATAAGGAAAAGAAAATCAAGGGCCAAAAAACTGAATTTAAAAAAGAGACAATTGAGGATTAGAAGTGGAATTGAATATAATTTTTTTTCTGAAATGGAGATTATTATTTTTACATTGAAATGTCCATGGCCATTGGTATTTATAAAATTCATAATAAAAATAAAAATTAAAAATAAAAAGATGGGAAAGAGTTCTATATGTCACACAAATTTTATACAATCTATAAGCATTAAATCAACTCTTGGAAAATGAAATGTGAAACCCTTATTTCAATGATAAACCTAGCAGTCAAACTACTGGAGAAACAGACTGATCACTCGTGGTAATCTCACTTTAAAGATAGCCAGAAGAAACAAAGAAATTGCAGCTAAGTTGAAGGAAGGCTTACCCATTTTTTGAAGATATAGATAAAGGAACAAAAACCATTGATTTTTTAAAAAAATGTACTGAAAGGCAGCAACAAATGCAGGTATAGTCAATTCAGCATGTGGTTATTATACACTTAATATGTTCTAGGATCTATCCTAGATCTGGAAATAAAAATACAAGTAAAAATTATAACAGTTAATTTCTTCAAGGACCTTATATTGAATTGGAAGATAATAATTTATAAAAGGAAAGTGAAGATCAAAGAGATGAAGGTAAGGAGGGGTGAGAAGATGGCAGTCATGTAATAGTGGAGAAAGAAGTCTGGAGAGTCAGAAGTGGAGCTCAGAAAGGAATGAAGGAGCAAGCATGGTTAGTTGGGGACTTTCCTTAAATTGTGAGTCTTAGGAGGAAGTGACTAATCAGTAGAATAAATTATAGGGGATGGGTAGTGAAAAAAGTGAGCACACTCAATGTGGAGCCCAGAGACAAAAAAGGAGCAATTACATTTTGTCATTTCATAGTGCAGTGCTCATACTAAGTTTTTTCCCAAAATACCAAAAATCATTTGTATTGCATCTACTGAACCAAATTTTTTTTGCAGAGAAAGAGATTGAAAAATTCAATGAACTCTAAAAGACCCACAAAATTATGTATAAATATAGGCTGATATTTGATTCTTTTTTAAAATAATACTTTCAATGTAAATGTGAGAATAAGTGAGAATGATAAATAATATATGAAAGTTTGATACAGGAATAAGTAATGTGAGAGAACAAAGACATGAACTAAACAAAAAAACTTATACACACATATTTTTATATATACATCCCAAACTGAGAAAAAAGCAGAAAGCTCTAAAAAGGTGAGCACGGAATAAAATAACAAAAATGAAATTGATTATATTTTAACAGATTAGAAATTACTCAGTAAAGATGTGGAAAGTCAGTCCTGAATCACCTGTCCAACAATTAGTCCACTGACTTTAAAGATTCAAATTAGTCAATGCTAGAGAATTAAAGGTGAAAGATGTGACCTATTTTAAGAAGCTTTATGAAGGAAATGGAATATGGAAAGAAAAAAGGGCATAGACACAGACTATATAACAATAACATATCATAATTTAATGTACCTCAATAATGACAATAAGGAAAATAAAAGAAACAATAAAATGTCTTAACAAACACAATTTGCTATGTATATAGTTATGAATGCCAAGAATAATATATGTTATAAATTTATTTGTAAAATATTGGAGAGAAAGAAGACAGAAAGTATGTTGTATCACTTTCTAAAAGAGTGGGAGGAAATAGAGAGAACCATTTAAGAAACCGAAGACTGAAAAAAACCTTTAGTATAAAAATAGGAGCAAGATAACAAATCCAAGAATAGAAAAAAAAAAACTTGCCACATTTTCATAAGACTTTTTTTAGCATCAAGAGCAATAAATCCATTGTACTTAGACCAAACCTTTCATTACAGTTCTATATAAGTATATAGTACACACACACACACACACACACACACACACACACACACACACATATATATATGTACTAAATACTTATATAGTATGAAATAGAAATATCAACAGAGAAAATAAAGTGGGTAAGTAGTAGTGATCAAATGTTATCAGAGGAGGTATGTACTTTAAGGGACATTAGTGTGAGGAGATTAAAAAATCTATTCTCAAGGAGTCTAAAGAACCAGAAGATATCAAAGACATTAGAAAATAACTCAAGTCACAATAAAACTGAGATAGTGTGACGAAGAGAATATCAACTACTCTCTCACAACATCATCATCATCATCAAAAGAAGCATTTATATGAAAATTTAAGGTCTATTAAGCATTTGATATATGTCACCTGGTTTGATCCTAACAATAACCTTTGAAATAAATTTTATCATTAGTCCTCTTTTTCAATTGGAGAAAGTAAAATGCAGAGAGTTTATAAATGATTTATCCAGGATTACACAATCAGCAAGTGTCTGAGGCAGAATTCAAAAGTAGTTTTTCCTGACTCTAAGTCCACAGGTTGATAATTTGCAACTTTGCACAATTCACTGAAAGTTATAGAAGACATAAGATCCAACGTTGTCTTATTTTTTGACTAAACCAATGTATTTGATTCAGTGAAGCAAAACACTCCATTTAATCTACTCTTTGAACAACTTATTTCCCCTCTATATGCAAAAATAATTCAAAATTTATTGCAAGATATAAAGCAAAGTTATCTGTTCAATGTCCCAGACCATCAGTATCAGATAAGGAGTAAAACTCAGAGATGCATACTTGGAAAATGAATTTGACACTGCTATGGAATATAGATAGCATAGGTCCCTGTTTTGATTATATAGTCTTTTACATGCTTCTTTTGCAGATGATATTCTGTTTGCACACAGCACAAGAATGTCTGATTGTTGTTTCATCCTTTGTTTTTGAAGAGAATCAGGGACATCATGGGGTGATGTTTTGACTTGTGCAAGAATTTGATTTAAGTGATGCAGAGTCACACAGTCTTCAGCCTCACTCTCTCTTCCAGAGGCACCAAAGTCCAGTAGCAAGACAAAAGTTAGGATGACTGTCCATGTTACAGGATGAATTGGATGACCTCAGTGTGTTTGATGTTTGATCAAACTCTAAGCACTCTACATTTACTTCAGGGTCTGTGGATTGAATTGTTCTCATCTGTCCATTCTACCAGGGGAAGTCTTCACATGCTTGGGGAAGACAACCCCCCAACTCATCCATTGGTTACCCTCAACCTGATTTAGCCCATCTAGCAATCTGGTTACCACAATGTGGCCATAGTTCATGCTATAATTTCTTGGAGCCATAGGTGAGAGTTAAGTGCCAGGCAGACACCAGAGGTGGGTGTGCAGTCCTGATAAAGATTCAGCAAGCTCTCACATCAGAGGTGCTATTCATCCTTGAGATTAATAAACCTCCAAACATGTTAAATCTAAACATTCACAGTGGAGCAAAGAAATCATGATTAAGAATTCCTGTTGTCCTAATTATAATAAGTGGTTAGATGGACAACCCAGAGTTTTTCTAATTTTATATTTAACTTGGATAGATAATATAAGTATACAAGGAATTGTAGAAAAGAAACTTAGAAAAAAAGGACCAATTAATAAACAACAGAAAAATAACAGACTGGATTACCTTTGGGAGATGGAAAAATTTGTTTAATGATCTCAAACTTCTCCTACAAACAAAGGATCAGCTTAAAAATGTCAATTATTTTGCTGGTATTGTAGGTTGTTACTAATGGAACACTATAGTCTTCAAAGAATTAAAAATAAATATTACACAAAGAGCAATGGTGTGATGAACAATTGCTACACATGTGTGTAACAAATATTAATCTATAAAGAAGAGTCAGAGCAAAGGTTATGCAATCAAGGAAATGATTTAAGTAAAAATAAGATAGTCACATGATTAGGGCAAAAACAGTTTACTTATGACCCCTGGCTTTACTGGCATCCTTTTAACTTTGTAGAAAGGTGAGGAAATGCCATAGCATGTTAAGTAAACCTTCATGGTGAGCTTATAGAAGTACATTCAAGAGTTTTACATGATAAGTCAATGCAGCTAGACTATGATCTATACTTTTGTTAGCAACAACATTAATCAGATCAAATATCTCTTTTATTCTTGGTTCTATTCCAGTCCCTGCACATGTGTTTTATTTTCTCTCTCTCTCTCTCTCTCTTTTAATTTTAATTTTATTTCATTAATTTAGAATATTATCCTTTGGTTACAAGAATCACATCCTTTCTCTCCCTTCCCGCCACCCACCCTTCCTGCAGCTGATGTGCAATTCCACTGGGTATTATATGTGTCCTTGATCAGAACCTATTTCCATGTTGTTGATGTTTGCACTAGGATGATCATTTAGAGTCTTATCCCCAATCATATCCCCTTTGACCCATATAATCAAGCAATTGTTTTCCTTTGGTGTTTATACTCCCACAGTTTTTCCTCTGAATGTGGATAGGGTTCTTTCTCATAAATCCCTCAGAGTTGTTCAGGATCACTGCACTGCCACTAATGGAGAAGTCCATTATATTTGATTGTACCACAATGTATCAGTCTCTGCGTATAATGTTCTCCTGGTTCTGCTCCTTTCACTCTGCATCAATTTCTGGAGGTCGCTCCAGTTCCCATGGAATTATTCCAGTTTATTATTCCTTTGAGCTCAATAGTATTCCATAATGAACATATACCACATTTTATTTAGCCATTCCCCAATTGAAGGGCATCCACTCATTTTCCAATTTTTTGCCACCACAAAGAGCGCATCTATGAAAATTCTTGTACATGTCTTTTTCCGTATTATCTCTTTGGGGTTCAAACCCGTCAGTGCTTGGCTGGATCAAAGGACAGAGAGTATTTTAGCACCCTTTGGGAATAGTTCCAAATTGCCATCCAGAATGTTTTCTTGTAGACAAATATGGTAGGATTTTGATTTCTAATCCACTATGCTATTTGTTTTCATTTTATGGGTGAGTTCATTCTGTTCACATTCAAAGTTATGATTGCCTCTTGTGTATTCCCCAGCATTTTGATATCTTCTCCTAGTTCTGTCCTTTATTTTTTTGCTATATCCTTTAAAACCAGTGGTTTACTTTTAATTAGTCCCCCTAAACCCAACCTATAATATGCTTCACTTTCTGCCCCCTCAATTTTTGTTCCCTTCATATTTTTTTAGGGTCTGTTAAGTTCCCTCCCCCATCTCTTTTCCTCCTTTTTTTTACTCCCTCCCTCTCCCCCCTTTAGTTTTCCCTTCTCACATTCCCTGTGATAGGGAAAGATAGAATTCAATACCCCAATGGATCTATATGCTCTTCCCTCTCAGAATTGGTTTCACTGAGAGTAAGGTTTAGGTATTACCTAAATCACTCTCTCTCCTTCTTATAATAGTATTCTTCCCTTCCTCTTCCCATGTCCCTCTTTGTATGGTATAGATTATCTTATTTATCTTATTTCTTCAAGTTTCTCTTGGTGCCATCTTTGATTCCCCCCTCCCTTTTTCTTTTTTTATATCATCTTATACCACTTATTATCCCAATCTGTTCCTGTGAATGATTCTTCTAATTACTATAATACCGAATATAATTTTGAGTTACAAATAACATTTTCCCATATATTGATATAAACAATTTGATCTTATTGAAGCCCTTAAAGAAGAAAGTTTGAATTAAAAAACATTTTTCCCCTTTCCCCTCTCTTTCTTATTTACCTTTTCATGGTTCTCTTGATTTTTGTGTTTCAAACTTTCCACTTAGTTCTGGTCTTTTCTTTAAAAACACATGAAAATCTTCTATTTTGTTGAATGCCCATACTTTCCCCCGGAAGTATATAGTCAGTTTTGATGGATAGGTGATCCTTGTTTGAAGATCCAATTCTCTTGCCTTTCTGAATATCACATTCCAAGCCTTGATGCCCTTTAGTGTGGAAGCTGCCAGATCTTGTGTTATCCTGATTGGTGCTCCTTAATATCTGAATTGTCTCTTTTTAGCTTCTTGTAAAATTTTCTCTTTAACTTGAAAGCTCTTGAATTTGGCATCTACATTCCTTGGAGTTGTCTTTTGAGGATTTAGTGTAGAAGGTGTTCTATGAACTCTTTCAATGTCTCTTTTTTCCCCTTTGTTCAAGAACATCAGGGCTGTTTTCTTGGATAATTTCTTGTAGTATGATGTCAAGATTTCTGTTTATTTCTGGGTTGTCAGGTAGACCAATGATTCTCCAATTGTCTCTTCATGCTCTGCTTTCCTGATCTGTCATCTTGCCAGGGAGATATTTTATGCTTTCTTCTATTTTGTCAGTCTTTTGACTTTGCTTTATTAATTCTTGCTGTTTTGCAAGATCATTGGTTTCCAATTGCCCAATTCTGGTATTTAAGGCCTGGTTTTCTACTATAATCTTTTGATTTTCCTTTTCAGTTTGGTCTATCCTACTTTCCATGGCTTCCAACTGTTTTTCCAATTGGGAGTTCTTGTTCTTTAAACTTTTAATTTCTTTTTGAACTATTTCCCACTCTTTTTTCCTGAAGGCTTCCATCTTTCTGGTAAGCTCCAATTTAAATTCTTCAAGAGCTTGTGACCAATTTCCATTTTTGGGAAGGTTTTGGCTCATTTATTTGGATTTCCTCTTTTGCTACTTCCTTTGTAGTATGGATTTTTCCTCTGTAAAAATTATCAAGGGTCAATGCCTTATTATTATTTTTCTTGGTGATGGGAAGTTGTTCCTGGCACTGTTTGCCATAACTATGGTTGTTTTTCCTTCCTTTTCCATTCAGAAATCTGAGTGAGGAGGGTAGGGATCTCTATGTATGGAGCTGAGGAGCAAGGATTTTGCCTGAGGCCAGTTCTCCAGTTTCTACAGCTTCTGCTATTTGCTGCCCTTCTCTGTGCTATCTCCTCACGGGCACCCACAGTCTGTGCTCTTCAACCTGCTCAGTTTTCAGGTTTAACTCTTCTCAGGGGTAGGTCTTTGGTGGTCTTAGTCAGCTGCCAAGGATCTAGAAGTTCCCCTCACTCACTCTAGTGGTGCCCCTTGCTTATTCACTGATTCTAGCACACTGAGTATGACTCTGGCTCTATAGGTGGGGTAGGGTATGGTGCATTTTGTTGGAAGCTTTTTCACACCCTTATGGTGTGGAAATGCCGAGATCCCACATAACTTCAATGCTATACCCTACTGTAGAGTCCCTTCATTCATATGAATTTGGGTGCTTTTTACTTTATAAAGTAGTTTATGTCAGTAGGTGGTGAGGAGAGGAAGTCTAGACTGCCTGTGTCTAGACTGCCACCATGTTTACCTGGGTCAAAGATCTCTTTTGATACTTCAGAAAGTAAATAATATCACATCACAGTTATAAGAACTCTATCCACTGAACAACCTAACTGCCTTTAACCATAGTGATTTTATAGTGGTATCATTGTTAGTATCTGTCAGAGGTAGGTTTTGAACTTCCCCTTTTCTTGATTATCAGGATAATCCACTATTCACTACTTATAGCATATTGTCCCTCAGTGTGAAAATATTATATAATAGACAATATAAATATTTCTTTAAATTTAATATATTTCTTCATAAACCATACAAGCAAGTATGTTAAAACACATTTATTATCTGGGGGAAGAACTAATAGAAATGGATACCCAATTCTCAAATAGGCAGAAACAATAGCTACTTCTCATCTAACTAACACACCAAAGCTTTATGAAGCTATTATTTATGGAGTTCGCCAGTTCCATGCCCCATGTGCCACAAACTTTGAGCTTCCGTCTTTGGACTTCAAAGCCATATGAGGGTACACCATAGATGAAAATGCACAAAGACAATTGTCATTCTTGGTCACCGAGAGACTACCATGGGATTTGTGGAGTTCAATGAGAGAAGCAGACAATTGGCTAAGTGGTAGAGTCAATTCAATTCAAAATGCATTGATTAAGAATCTGTTGATATTCTAGATTCTGTGATAGGTGTGAGGGATACAAAGCTAAATGTAAATGTGTTTTCTATTAGTTCTAGTTCCATGTTTCCCCACCACTTCCAGGAGGGAAGCCTCTAACTTTCTCAAATGAAAATATTATGATTTTTTTTGGATTCTGCATAAGAATTTTTATTCACATTCTACAGTGGACAGATAATAAACTTTAAATATATAGTTATGCTAATTGTGGAAGCAGCAAAACTGAAATTATATAGTTATTTATATATGTATATATGTTCATATTCTACTGGAAGTGATAATAATTAATTGATAGTCAATCAACTCTTTATTAAACATCTACTATGTGCCATGCTCTGGTAATATATAGGCAAAGAATGAAACAGTTTCTACTTGAAATAAACTTACATTCTAGTGGGGGGAGCAATAAGTACTTATCAAATTATGACATAACTATAAAATTATTAAGTACACATAAATTGTATAAAGCAAGGAGTGTTAGGATCATAATTTTAAGTTTTCTGATTTCCAAACCACTATTCTTTCCATTTTTCAGCAAAGAGTCTAGAGCTATGTTGGTGAAACTATGGCATGCATGCCAAAAGGGGCTGTTCCCTTCCTCCTCTCCCCATGTGCCTAAGGATTTATTTCTCACACCAACCACCCCTCTGCCCAGCAGCCTAATGGGAGCACTTCCTCCCTCCCCTATCTGGGGTAAGATAGGGGGCTCACATGAAGGCATGAGGGTTGTAGTTTGGGTATTGTCTCTAAAAGTTTCACCATTACAAGTCTAGAATATGGAGACTTACAGATTGTTCAGTGCGCTCAGTGAAGTTTTGAATTCAGTTGCTAATGTGAAGTAGTCTTTTTGATAAGGTTCCACTGAAGTTAGGTTTCATCATTCCATGGTCCTTTTCCTCTGCCTAATCTAAGTCTAATACTGCATTTACAGGTATTTCTATCCCTTAGCCTCCGCCATCAACTAAATTCATTTAACAGGCACACTGTAGGGCCCTTGAAATGAGAGCCAAATAAGCCTTTATATCAGTGTTCTCTAGAAATAGATTCGATGATTTATTTCACTGCTGTCACATGATAGGATTTTGGGGGGTGAGAAAATCTTGAAGATTAGATTTTTTAAAAATACTAATGAGACCTAGATTCAAGACTAAACCAGAAAGCCCACAATTTGGCTATCATTCCTGAAATATATTTTTTTCAATGCCCTAAAGAATTCTCTAAGTCAAAGAGATGATGTTTATCTGCCTTGGCAGATGAAGCTCCTTTCCATGAGCTACATATAGCAATTAAATTACAGATCTGGTTTTAAAAAGTATAACATAAAAATTAAAAAACATATTAAAATGCCAACATGGCTTCTTGTTTACTTCACCACTATAACTGGAAAGGTACCTTACCACAGTCTCTACTCATTTATACTTTATTGATGAAGAGACAATTAGGTTTATCTGTAGACAAATAGACAAAATCTTTATTTTTGATAATTCCTAACCAACTTAGATAATAATTTTATTATATACCTAATATCTGGTTGATACATTTTTTATTTGGCTAATAAAGATATAGCTAATAAAAATGTATCTTGTGCCATCTATCATGAAAATAGTCACTAGCAATTGAATTTGGTAATGGAAAATCATGGATTAAGTTCTAGTGGACAAAGAAGGAGCTTAAGTCATTTAAGAAAAATTTTTGCTTTATTCATTAAGAGAAAATTTATTAATTTTACATATAAAGGTCATATAACAATCCTAAATATGGAAGTTAAAATTATAGTTACTGCCTGAAAAATGTTCGTAATTACACAGGACTTGATAAACTGCAGATTTATTGAATCCTCATAATGAAGGGTTAAGCAACTGACTTCAAAATCTTAAGAAAAAAATCTATAAACTCTACAGTATCCATCGGGGAAGAAATCTCATTACTAGCTTGCATGTTCTCACATTTAAGGAATGGCATTCAGTTTTCAGTAAACCATTTATTATTTTGTTAAAAGTAATTTGGGCTCTTTATTTTTCATGCAGTCTTATTAGAATTTTATATTGTGGCGCTAATATTATTTTCACCTTGTTTGGCACTTACGTTGGTAAGTCTAACCCTTACATTTTGAAATGTGCAAAGCATAAAAATGTTAACAACCACATTGTGTTACTGATTAACAAAGGCACAACCTGACCTTCTAATTTAACAGTAGTCCAGTCACATTATAAATATAATCACATTACATATTGTATATTATTCCCTAAAGTCCTCAGAACTAACCACTCTAGGGTAACTGTACTTGTAATTGTTGTACTCTTAGCTCTCTATAATTCCTACCTGTTTCTTACAGATGAGTTCACCAATAGTCATCTCCTGCAGTTAAGGGGAAATGGAGATTGCGATGCAACAAGTAGTAAATGCCAGCTTCTTAATTAATTTCTTTAGACTTTACTATTCATAACTGAACTAGATATTAAAAAGGAATTTTTCTCATGTCTCTTAAAAGGAACCAATGAAAGGAAGATGAAATTTCATGTCATCTTTCATTAATCAAAAGTTTTACATTTTCTTATAAAATATAACCTGCAACAATTTTCTACATCCCCTAAGTTAGTCTTAAACACATCCCCTTCAGATGAGATTAAAGACAAAAAATCCAAGAAGATAAGCAAAGAAACTGAAAAGTAAAAGTTACAAAAGGGGTAACTCAAGAAATAAAACAGAGAATCTTGAGAGAGAATGTATCTAAAGGTCCAGAAGTTCTAGAAATTAATAGACACACTTTTCAAGATGATTAAAGAGAAAGGGTATGTGAAATTGGTTCAGTGGTAGTTACATCATTATATATTCCTATTGAGGGGATTAGTCATAATTTAGACAGATTCCTCATGATAATCCAGTTCCATTAGCTTGAAACAGGAATGGATCTGATATATAGGATGCTAAATATTTAAGGTTTCTTCATGCAGTCAACATGGATCCAAAGAAATGCTAATTTTAATATTTTTCTAATTTCTTTTCTTATAATTTTAAAAAGATAAAGTTTATAATCTTATAATGATATAATTTATAAAATATGTAACTTCTAATAGGAAATTCTTAAGTTTCTTATATTTTTGTCTTACTATTTATTCTGAAAGCAATAGATTGGCTAGATTTTGTGTGATAGCTTGGAATATATGACATTATTATAAGTCTAAATGTTCATTGAATTGTTATAATAATATATGGGTTCTTCCTAATAATATATTAATATAAAATTCCTTAAATATTAAAAAATTATTTGGTCAACAAAAATCTTGTGAGAAAGTACTAGTATTATGAGATACATTTAATATATGCTAAAAGAGGTAAAGAAATTACCAATGACTAAGAAATTACAGGGCCAAGATTTACATCCAATTCTTCTCGCCCTTTTGGGTATATATCCATTTATGGCTTCTGGCCTTCATGAGTGAGAAGGAACATAACTCTCTGGAAGACTGTGCACTTAATTGATGTAAACCTCTTGAGGAGAGGAACTGTTTTTGCTTTTCCTTGTACCTTAATGGTTAGCATATTGTCTGGCACATTTAACACTCTTCAAGAATTTGTTCAATGATCAAGCAGTTGATTAAGAACATTATTTGAAATAATTTTTAACTTTCTTAAAATAAAATAATCTTATTTTCCAATTATAGTATGACATTAATTACAAAAATAATTAATTCTAACCACCTAAAATTACCTGGGAAACATGTAGAACATATTATTTTAAATTATCTTAGGTCACATCACCATTAAACAAGTCTATTGTGTTAATATGTTATAAAGTTTATCCATTTTTCATCCCCATTTTTATACTTAGGGAATCATAAAACAAAAAAGCAAAAATCAAGCTTAAATATTCAGCCTAAGGGGCTTACTTCTATGAATTATGTCTGTATTATAATAGCCAACACTAAAATTTTTAAAATAAATATGTGTTGCATCAAGATTCAGGAAAGTGTTTCCAAAATTGTGAGTAGTGCCTCAAATACCTATGTGCTTCAGAATCATTAACAAGAATATAGTTCCTTCCAAAATATTACCAACATTTTTCAATGTAGAGAGGAGAAAAGGGGGAAAAAGAAACAAAATTTTTCTAAAAACTTGACATTGATTCAATTTTTAAAAGTTTCAGACATTTATATTTTTGAGTAATGAATAACTACATTTATTTCCATAATACCATTATAATCATTTTAATATGATCAGCCAAGCCAGTTACTTTTTGGTGCCATAGAGGGAATTTCTTTTTCATTTTCATATATTAGTCATGATGTCATTTGGTTAAGATTTTGTTTCAGTTCTGGAATGTGTTGGTTTGTTGCAAGTGATAGATCAAGTGTATTACAAATGAGATAACACTAGGTGATGTGACATAGAGTGGTTACCTTTAGGGCTGGGTTCCTTCACTCTATGCATCAAGTCATCTTTATGGCTCTGCAGGTTGCTATAGCATTTTGCTCAGGATCTGAACAAGCCATGCCAATTTATTAAACACTTGGGCGAGAAACAATGAAGTATAATAGCTAGAAATCCAAACTTAAACCTGGGAAAATCTGCATTCAAATATACTCAGTCATAATGAGGCATTGTGAATTTATGCAAGTCATAATCTCTCAATGCCTTGGATAACTCTCTAAGACTTCTGGAGAGGGCATCTTTGTAGATGGAGCATTCTCCTCACTGATGTGTTAGCTCCTCTTAGGACATTGAATAATCATATGTACTACAGCAAAACTATGTTTTAGGGAAAGGACAAGTGAGTCTTTACTACATGGTAGTATACTAAGTTAAAGGTAAAAATAAAATTAAAAAGGAAGGATCATGGAACACTTAATTGTGCCTGACTGGAATACAATTAATTAAATACTGATCAGTAGTTTTTGGATCAAACTTTTGGTGTTTGAAAAACTCTTACATGTCATTTAGTTCCATTTTGCTTTCCACCACCATAGTTTTACAGATGAGAATACTGAGGCCCCCAAGACTTAAGCAACATATTTAAAGCTATACTGGTGGAAGAACTGGGATGAGAATTCATGTCCTATGACCCCAAAGTCGTTGCTTTCTTATTATACCAAACTTCTTCCATTAATAGTATGTCAATTATTTGATAATCATATTCAAGCAGGTACCTCTTGTATATTTCAATGCTAGTTTAGAGACATGAATAAAAGTAGGAATGTAGTGAGCTCCAATTGGACATAGCTTTTTATTTTATGCCTACAAAACATTAAAAAATAAATCCAATTAAAACAAACATATATATATATATGATATTTATAAAGAAGATATAACAGAAATCACATCACAGATCTCTTATATGTTTAACTTATTTTTCTTCCTCCCTATATAATAGATCCCATCCACAAGTGTCCTAACCATCTCTATCCTCCCTGCATCATAGAGAATATTGCCATAGAGGCCAAGATGGTCATATAAATTAAGTTTTATCTTTCTGTTCACTTTCTGGAGGTAACATTCTCTGTTTATTCTTCCACGATTACTTCTGTGTCTGTGTATAATGTTCTCCAGTTTCCATTCATTTCACTCTTCATTATCTTTTAAAGTTCTTTCCAGATTTTTAAAAAAACATTTTATTCACTGTCTCTTATGGCTCTTTAGTATTCCATTACAATCATATACCACAATTTGTTTAGCAATTAACCTAATGTTTGTCACTCCTTCACTTTCTAATTCTTTGCCACCACAAAGAAAGTTGCTATACTTTTTTGGAACCTAAAGGTTTTTTTTTCTCTTTCCTTAACCTCCTTGGGAGACAGACAAAGCAACAGTATTTCTGGATCAAAGAGTATAGCACAGTGTTATACGTTTCTGCATGTAATTTCAAATTGCTCTCAAAAAATAGTTGGATCAGGTCACAGCTTCACCAACAATGAATTATTGATTCTATTTTCTTCACATGCCATCCAATATCTGTCATTTCCCCCTTTTGTCATTCTTGCTATTCTGGTGGGTGTGAGATGATATCTCAGAATTATTTTTGTTTTGCACTTATCTAATTGGTAGTGCTTTGTAGCATTTCTTCATATACCCACATATAGATTTGATTTTTTAAAATTTGAATATTGCCTGTTTATGTGTTTTGCCCATTTATCAGTTGGGGATGGCTCCTATTCTTATAAATCTGACAAAGTTCACCATATATTTTGAATGTAAGACCTCTAGATGTAAGGCTTTCTAAAAATTTCCCCCCACAATTTTGTTTTACTCTTATTCTTGGCAGCCAGTTATTTTATTTGTCCAAAGATTTTTCAATTTAATGCATTCAAAATTGTCATTTTCATTTTATAAAGCTCGCCATCTCTTGTCGACTTATAAATTCCTCATCTTATAAGGATTGTTTTCCCTGTTCTAATTTACTTATAGTATCTCTTTTTATGTCTAGATTGTACCATACTCACTTGGATCTTATTTTAGTGAATATTTTAAGATACTGGTTTATATTTAGTTACTGCCAAACTAGTTTCCAATTATACCAGCATTTTTTCAAACAATGATTTGTTAGCCCCAACTCTAGATCTATGCTTTTATCAAATATCATATTACTATAATTTTTACTGCAGTTTTCAGTGTGTCTCTTCTTTTCAACTGATCTGCCTTTCTTTTTTAGCCAGTACCACATAGTTTTGGTAAATATGGTTTTTTAATTCAGTGTGAAATTTGGTAGAGTTAGACTTCCTTACTTTACATGTTTTTTCAGTAATTCCATTGGAATTCTTGATCTTTTATTCTCCAAAATATTTTTTCTAACTCAAAATAAATTTTTGGTAATTTCATCGGAATAGTTTTGAATCAGTGGATTAGTTTATGTAGCACTGTCATTTTAACTATATTGGCTCTGCCCATCCATGAACAATTAATATTTCTCCATTTATTTATGTTTGACTTTGTGGAAAGAAATGTTCTATAATGATATTCATGTAGTTACTGGGTTTGTTTTGGCAGGTATACTTCCTTGTATTTTATTCTATCTGTGATTATTTCAATTGGAGTGTCTCTATCTCTTCTTGCAGGACTTTGTCAGTAATATATATATATATATAAATTCTGACAATTAATGTGAATTTATTTTATATCCTGCTACTTTGCTAAAATTATCTATAGTTTCAACTAATTTTTAGTTGATTTTCTGGGATTTTCTACAGATGTCATCAAGTCATCAACAAACAGAAATAGTTTTATTACCTCTTTGTTCATCCCGATTCCTTTGATTTCTTTTTCTTTTCTTATTGTTATTGCTAGCAGTACTAATACTATGATAAATAATATTGGTGTTAATGGGTATGTTTCATTCTTGATTAAATTGGAAACTCTTCTAGATTCTCCCCATTATAGTGGTTTTAGGTAGATGCTTATCATTTAAAAAAATTCCATTCATACCTCTGTTTTCAAATGATTTTTATGGGAATGTGTGTGGACAAGTGAAACATTTTAAACTTAAGATAGAAAACTCCTTTGGATAGTCCATTTTCTAGCACAGTATAAAACGATTTCCTTTCCAAAATGGAAAGTTGTTCTCCTGGCCATAGACTTAACAGAAATATTCCTTATTCATGTGATATTTATTTTGAAAGTTCATTGCATCTGTTGTGTATAAGGACTAAGTATGTATTTGAAAAAAGTCACTCTATATGCAGAAAGTATCACTTAAACTAGCAGAATGAAAATTATTTTTTAGATCTTTTAGAATGCAATCCCTGAAGACATTTCCATCTTTTTTTAAGGAAACATCTTCTTCTATCAGAAAAACTCTCATTTAGTTATTTTAAATTGGTTGCAAAACACAATTATACATAAAGAACCAAAGCAAAGGGCTCTATCAAATGAACTAGAGCAGTAAATAATGTTTTCAATTAAATGTTAATCTATGTGATATTATCTCACTGTTTAAGACCTAAACAGATTAATTTTAAGGAAATTTGGATCCATTTCTAATTTCACAAACTGATTCCAAAAATGTCTCTGGTTTATATTTGTTTTTCCTCTATTATTTGTATTGAATTAACTAAAGTAAGACTATATGTCTTCTGCTTCCACTTTACTTTGACCATTGAAAACATATTGATGGTTAAATGAAAGGAATGAGCATTATATAGAATTTTTCAATATTAATATAGACCCTTAATAATGGTTTACTCACATAGGATACTTTAAGATATAGAAATATTACAATAAAATCATGAGTATTTCTTTAAATAATAATGAAATCTATCTATCTATCTATATTGAAGGCTATATTATTAAGAAAATCTATGATATCACTGGTGTACATAATTAATATAAAAGAAATACCCTCTATTGGGATTATTGTGCAATTTAGACTTGGGGAATTGGCATACTATTATGATAAAATATGCATATATATGTTACTATCTTTGCATATACACATATACAGAGTAACATATAGATGCACATACTTGAATGTATCTGAATTAAATGACATAATTTTAATAATAAATATACATGTACATACACTTATGTAGACATATACATATATATGCACACATATACATACATATAGGTCCCTACAATGTATGTGCTTAAAGGGCAAAACTTGGAGATCATCTAATCTAAATCGACTTTAAAGATAAGGCAATATTCACTTTTTGTCTCTTAGGCAGCCTGGTTATAATGTACAGTTGAGAGTAAAAATACTCAAATTTGAATGCCAGGGCTCCAACTTTTTAACTATATGGCCATCATGTTCTTTCAACTTGGAAATAGTCCTGTTTTAAGTTCTGTGAACTTGCTTTTTGGTTCTGTCCTCTTGAAAAACTGATTCAAAGTATAACACTTTCCTTGACTTTTAAGACTTCAACTACCAGACTTGTTACCAGCCAGAGTGAAAAAGAATGAACCTTATATAATTATTCCTTTTCATTTTCTCTCATTTTATTGCCATACCTATTCGGAGGAAAATTCAACATGAAAATGCAATTACCTGTATATACACATACACACACACATAACTTGAAACCTTTCCTTGAATTAATTAAATTTAAATATACATATGGGCATAGAATCAGTGTGGTATAGTAGGGTCTGAGTGGAAGAGATTTTTAATTCACCTGATGCTTATAGAATAACTTAGTAAATCAGAAGGAGTTACCACAAAACTTCACACCAAATATTACGAATTATTCACTTTATTACCAGCTTCTATATGACCATCAAATGTATACAAGACCAGGCCAAGTGAAATGGAAATTACATTCAGTTAATTAGAACTATTAGGACAACTCATCTGGATCTTTTAGAGGTTTCCTCTTTTTCTTTTCTTGTTCTCTAACTATCTTGACTGGTCTTCTACTCCTTCCCAGTTCACCAAAAATTATTTTTAAATATCAACTGCACTTTGACTATATAGGTCTTTAGAAAAAGAAGTCAAAAATAATTACTTTTAAGCAGGTAATTTGTGCCAATCACTGCAGTAAATTCAGGAAACATAAATAAAGGGAAAATGGTCCTTGCTCTTAAGAAGTTAAATTTAGAGAGTCAAACATTTTGAAACAGCTGAAAACGTGATATGATGCTTGGGTTTATGTCAGGACTTACTCATTTATTCATTTAGATTCATTACTCTTTGACAGAGTGATATAGTCAATATACCCAGGACTTTGGACTTAATACTTAACACTCATTTCTTTTTGAATATTCATAATCATTTCACTCATGGGGGGTTGCCTATCAGTCATTTAACTGTAAATAAGATGATTCTTCTATCTATAATCCTGGCTACATAAATATCGAACATTTCTTTGGAATAATTATTGCCTTCTGGGCACCTGCCACCCCTACTTTATTTCTCTCCATGGGTATACAAGCTTCTGTTTTCTATTCCTCATGGTGGATCATTATTTTGATAAGTCTTTCATAGCAGGAAAAAAACACCAGATTTGAATATTTCTGTTTTGTTCCCAAGGAAAACACCATTATCTACATTCTATGGATGCAATTGAATCTAATCCTCAATACTTTGTTTCCTCACTAAAAATATTATTTAAAGTTTTTGAATACATATTCTTTTATGATATTAGTTCAAGGATCTCTCTTTTAACCTTCCCTGGTTTAGGTATGAGGATTATATTTCTTTCTTAAAATGATTCTGCTAGGATAGTTTCTTTTTCAAGTTTTGAAAATAATTTGTGCAAGTATGGGTACTAATTATTCATTCAAAATTTGATAGAATTATCCTGTAAAGCCATTAGAAGCAGGATTTTTTTTCTCCTTTGGTAGTTTCTTTAGAGTTAGTTCTATTTCCTTTCCTGAGACTAAGTCATTTAAAATCTATATCTGACTTTCTGTCAGTTTAGGTATTTGGTATTTTTGAAATTATTTCTCTATCTTTAGTACTTTCAATTTTGTTATTAAATAATTATGCATTTTGATCATTCCTTCTTTTTTCTGGTTTTGTTGTGATTTGTTTGCTGTATTAAACAAATGATCCATTATCTTAGTTCAGAAACATGATAAGTAATAAAATAAACTGAAAATTCTATCCAGTTCCACTCAAAATACACTTACCATATCACAGAATATTAAGAAAAGTGAGGACCCTCAATATTTACCTGCTCAAAGTCTCTTTTCCAAAAGAAATTCTACTTAAAAATACTACAAAATTCTCATTCAATCTCTTCTTGAAATCCATAAATAATTCAGAACTAAAATTCAAGACAATCCTTTCCATATCAACTTTGGACTACTCTGTTAGGGTGCTTTTTTTTCTCACATCATGGTTAAATTTGTCTGTTTCCAACTTCTGTGCATTGTTCTTTGTTCTATTTTGATGGGGCAGAAAAAAACTAAACTGATAGCTATTATGTCCCACCTGAATATTATCTTCTCAAGGAAGAATTCATATAATACTCAACTGATCTTCCTACAATATGAGGTAAAAGCTCTTTATTATTCTAGTTGCCCATTTTAGGATTATCTTCACTTAAATTATACTCATTAAACTGAGACATGAAACACTGAACATAGTACTCTAGATACTGTTGGACCAGGGAGGAGTAAAGAGGGATTATTGCTTCCCAATTCTTTTCTTTTTTTTAAATCTTAGCTTCCATCTTAGAATCAATATGGTATATTGGTTTCAAGGCAGAACAACACTAAGGGCTAGGCACTGGGGGTTAAATGACATGTCTAGGATCAAATAGCTAGGACTGAGGTTAAATTTGAATATATGACCTCCTGTCTCTAGGCCTGGCTCTAGATCCACTGAGCCACTAGTTAGCTGCTCCCTAATTTTCTCTTAACATAATTTTCTTAATGTAAGCTAAGGTCACTCCATTTTTGTCTTTAGTTTCCATTTTGATTTCCATTTGATTAAAATAATGATTGGAGACCCAATGAAAAACAGATTTTTTTTAACAAATGACTATCTGTCTCTCCTAAATCTTGTAGTTGTTAATTGTATTTTATGAACCCAGTGAAGGTTTTTCACTTATCCCTATTGAATTTCATCAGATTAGATTTAGTTTAATGCTCTATCCTGCCAAGATCTATTTGGATTCTGATTTTGTCATCAAGTTTGCCGAATGCTAAATATTGTTACCAGCTTTGTGTCATTTGAAAATTTTGATTATCATTCCATCTTTGACTTTACTCAAGTCACTAATAAAAATATTATATAGCACAGGGCCAAGTGTGGTGGTCCTCCTCCTGCCAGTTAATATTTATCTATGAAGTCTCTGAGTTCAACCATTCAGCTATTTACAAAGCCTAACTATAGCATCATCTAATCCACATGCTTCTTTCTTTCTTTAATCCATCATTATCTATTCATGTGGACTTTACCATCATGTTTCAGTAATCTCTTTATTTAGAAAGATCATTTCAATCTTAGAACTCACATATTAGAAGTATTCTCGGCCCTGGAGTCCCTCCCTCTGATCAGATGGCTCTTCCAGGAACTTCTCTTCATTTTTCACCACATAACTTCTCTTTAATACTTTTTCAGCTTCCCTTTCTTTGTTGTCTTCATTACCATCTAAGTTACTTATTGGTAGAGACTGACTTTCTTTTTTCTTATGTTTGTACTCCCAGTGCTTAAAACAATGTCTGGCTGGTGCATTACATAATGGAGTACTTAAAGCAGCAAGTCAGTGAGTGTTTAATAATTGCTTTTTGGATTGACTTGTACTTCATCAAAGAATGCTAAAATTTAGATAAACTTTTACAAAAGGAAATAAGGTTAAATCTGTTGAACCTATGTCATTTCCTTGTCATCACTACTTCCTTGTCTAAATACTCAATAAAAGCCTTCTTAATGATTTGTCCTAGAATTTTCTTAGAAAACAAGGCAAGCCTAGTAGTTAGTTATCTTTAGATTTTGTTCTCTTCCATTAAAGTGGGTCAGAGAAAGGGAAATTTTGCTTTTTTTTCCAGATCTGTAGGAAATCTATTTTCCACAATTTTTCAGATATCATTGAGAGTATCTCAATA
This sequence comes from Monodelphis domestica, assembly GCF_027887165.1. Classification (NCBI taxonomy): domain Eukaryota; kingdom Metazoa; phylum Chordata; class Mammalia; order Didelphimorphia; family Didelphidae; genus Monodelphis; species Monodelphis domestica. The sequence goes on from NC_077227.1 coordinate 138,737,707, forward strand.
ATCATTTCTTCCCATTCTTTCAGTATTCAAAGGTGTAGCTCGTATGGGACAAGTGATCTGAATTCAGCAAGGAAGAATAGGTGCTCTCTTACTCTTTTACTGTCTATTCACTTTTTGGCATGTATCAACTGTCAATAGCCATATTCCTTCTCTAATTTCCTATACAAGGGTTATCATCTTTAGTAGAGAAAATTTAAATGTTGATGATGTGCAGAAATATGGGTCTGCTGTTGACTAAGAAAACATGAACCAATGTGATTTTTTTAGATTATAAAATCTAGCTTTGAGTTCTACTGTATTAATAATGTTATTAAGAATTATGTATAGTTATTTTAATTTTTATGGGGCATTTATATATATTGATTTTTGTGGATAACTGAATTTGTTTGCAAAAATCATCCCAAAATCCCAAGAAAAGGTTCTAAGCATCCCACTTTGGAAAAAAAAACACTTAATAGAATGAAATACATAATATATTATATAGTCATAGGTGGCCCATAGATTAAGAGATATTAAATTGTATTTATCTTAGCAGTATACCAAATTTGGCAGTGACATTATTATTTAATATCCCTATGAAATGGGGATAATACTTATTTTAGAGTTGGAGAAACAAAAATCTTGAAGCAGAAATTCTTAACCTAAGAGAAAATCTTATAAGATATTTGAATCCAACTTTACCAACTCCAAATCTAGTAGCCAGAGTATGTTGTCTCTCTTTTAAGTATCTTGGTACCTAGAATTCATTGGTATGGAATTTCTGGAATGGAAACCCTCTCAACAGGTGTACATTGTCAAATTGAGGTACAGATGGCTTAAGTGACTTGCCCATGGTTATACAGCTGGCATATTTTGAAAGCAAAACTTGAAAACAGATAATTATATTCCCAAGATTCTCTAGGATATCACTCTATCTGCTATTCTACAGTGCCTCTTATTTTTTGTAGCTAACTGTTCAAAAGTCAGCCTAGTCAATCAAATTTTATTTATTAAGTACCTGCTATGTGCCAACCACATTACAAAATACTAGAGATAACAAAAAAGACTATGGTAAAACAACTATTTTATATGTGTCTGTATGCACATATTTATATAAATGTTTACACACATATATACAGAAATATGTGTATATGCATGTATATATAATTAGAGTGTAATCTAAGAGGTGAAGAAATGAAGATTAAGGGGGATGGAGAAAGGCTTCTTTCTGGAGGTCAGATTTCCACTGAGACTTGAAGAAAGTCAAGGAAGGTGGAAGGCAAAGATGAGAAGAGAGAGTTTTCCAGATGTGAGATACTGCCATGAAAATCATTAACCATAAATCTCATCACCTGACAAATGTTCCTCCTTTTCATTAAAGAATAGAAATGGCACTCAGACTTTTTGGAGGACTAAGGGAATAAGAGAAGGAAGGGAAGGTTGAGAGTAAGAAAAACAAAGAGATAAGAAAAAGGGAAGAAAGTGAGAGATACCTAGAAAGAAGTACATATCAAGAGACTGAGGGGGTAAGGTGAGGGGATAAGGGAATTAAGAAATAGAAGGACATAAATTGGAGTATAAGGAAGGAATCTAGGGAAAGGTGGGTAGAATAAGAATTAAAGGATCAATGGGAGGGAAAAGGAAGGCCAATTTGGAACTAGGTGGTAGGGGTGGATTTGGGGGAAGGGAATGGGGATAATAATGGTATTGGACATCTAAGAAGGAATCTGGCAGAAACAAAGGCAGAGAGTGACAAACAGTGAGGAAGATAAGATTGGATGGAAATATACAACCAGTAACTATGACATTGAGTGTAATGGGATGAATTCACATATGGGAAGAAAATGGATAGCAGAAAGGATAAAAAAAAACTAGGACCTGACAATGTGTCATTTAAAAGAAACACATTGAAAATTAGAGACAAAAATAGAGTGGAGGTGAGGGACTAGAGCAGAATATACTATGCTCAGTTGATTTGGAAAAGGTAGGAGTAGAAGTCATGATCTCTGACAGAGTTGGGGCTAAAGTGGATATAATATGGAAGTGAACAAGTTAGCTATATTATATTGGTGGGGGTTTATTATGAATAATTAAGCATTATCATGTATGTACCAAGTGTTATAGCACCCAGATTGTTAAAGGAAAAAACTAAATGAGATACAGATGGAAATACATAACAAAATAATATTGTCAGATTTTTATTTTCCCCTCTCAGAACTGGATAAATGTAACCAAAAAATAACAAAAAGTTAAGTAGATGAATAGAACCTTAAATAAGTTAATTAAGGTAGCTGCCTGGAGATCCTCCTCATATCTACATGAACTTAGTAATAGATGTAAGCCTGAGCATAAACACAATTTCTGGTGAGACAACAATGCTTTAAGAGCATAAATATTCTGCAAAAGTCTTACTTTAACACATACTATGAAGGTAACTCTGGATCCCTGAGGGGTTTTGGCTCTACAACAAAAGTTCTACTGGATATGACCAAGCTGAAATGACTTGTTTTGGAAAGAGTGTGGTCCTAAGAGCATATTCTGTCTGCTGCCTAAGGACCAAAGTATCAAAATATGGTCCTGGTAATATATGCTAACTGAGAACCAGACTACTTACACTGGTAACATTAAATGATTATAGGAACATGGAGAAGCAATACATTACTAGAGAAACTGTGAATCTCTCTCTCTCTATCTCACTCTCTCTTTTTCTCTCTTTCTCAAACAAGATGGAAATTTACATTAAGAATTGTAAAGCTGTTCTTGTTCATTGACCAGAGATCCCATTACTAGGGTTAAGCCCTAAGGGCACTATTGGAAGGGTAAAAAGCTATGTATGTATTATAATATTAATGTAAACTTTGTTATGACAAAATAACTGGAAATAACACAAATTCAAAGATGGGAATAATCGCTAAATAGATTGTGATATTTGAATGAAATGGATTGTATTATGTTATTAGAAATGACAAATATTGGAAATATAAAGAAAATAGGGGGAAATGGCATTGTAGCATTATATTAGCAGATATCAAAGTTATGTAAATTCAAATCAGATTGAGAAATCAGAAAATTCCTAATAAGGCTGGGTTTCTTGTCAGTCTATTAGGAGTGTCAATCAGCTGAACATAAATTTATGCCATTGCTATATTTTTTTAAAAAATGTGTTCATGTTCAGGATGCTAAGAAGAAATGAATGAGTTAAATATTTATTGAGCTATGAAAAAGAAATCATGTGTCAGAGATATCAGCTAAGTATACAGTGAGATATGGAGTGGCAAAATAACCCAAACTCTGATCCTAAAAAAGACAGATTCAAGTCCCTCCAAGCCACGGCCCAGTGTGAGATCAGGAAAATGCAAGATTGACGGTGTGAAGAAAAGGCAGAAGAAATCCAGCTCTTTGCTGACATGAAAAACTATAAACAATTTTTCAGTGCCCTCAAGACTGTCTATGGGCCATTAAAATCCACCACCGCCCCCTTGATATCCTCTGATGGTGACACTCTCATAAAAGACAAAAAAGGCATCAGCAACAGGTGGAAAGAACACTTCAGCCAGCTCTTCAACCTACCCTCCTCAGTCAACCAAAGGGCCCTTGACCAGATTCCCCCAAAACCACATCATCGAACAACTTGATGTCCATCCTTCATTAGAAGAAGTACAAAAAGCCATTAAACAAATGAGTGCAGGCAAGGCACCTGGTAAAGATAGGATCCCAACTGAGGTGTACAAGGCCTTAAATGGAAAGGCACTTCAGGCATTCCATATAGTGCTGACCAGCATATGGGAAGAGGAAGACATGCCCTCAGAACTCAGAGATGCCTTTATCGTAGTCCTATACAAGAACAAAGGCACATGAGCAGCCTGTGACAACTACAGAGGCATCTCACTACTCTCCACTGCTGGAAAGATCCTCGCCCGTGTTATACTCAGCAGACTCCTGTCATCTGTTTCAGAGCAGAACCTGCCTGAATCACAATGTGGCTTCTGAACAGATCGCAGCACCATCGACATGGTCTTCACGGTGAGGCAAATGCAGGAAAAATGCCTTGAGCAGAACCTGAGTCTCTACATTGTCTTCATAGACCTGACGAAGGCATTCGACACAGTAAACAGGGATGCATTGTGGGTGATCCTCAGCAAGCTTGGTTGCCCAGCAAAATTCGTCAAACTGATCCAGCTCTTTCATGTCGACATGACAGGGGAAGTCCTATCTGGTGGAGAGACTTCCAATCGCTTCAACATCTCCAATGGCGTGAAACAAGGCTCTGTCCTCGTTCCGGTACTATTCAACCTATTTTTCACCCAGGTATTAGGACATGCTGAGATGAATCTAGACCTGGGCGTCTACATCAAATACCGACTGGATGGCTCACTATTCGACCTTCGCCACCTGACTACAAAAACAAAGACAACAGAGAGACTCATCCTGGAAACTCTCTTTGCAGATGACTGTGCTCTCATGGCCCACCAAAAAAGTCATCTCCAAACCATTGTGGACAGGTTCTCCACTGCAACAAAACTGTTTGGCCTGACTATCAGCCTCAGCAAAACAGAGGTGCTGTTCCAACCTGCACCAGGGAGGCCAACTAACCAGCTGTGCATTACAATCGATGGCACACAGCTTTCTAATGTCAACACTTTCAAGTACCTGGGCAGCACCATTGCCAACGACGGGTCCCTAGACCATGAGATCAGTGCCAGGATACAAAAGGCCAGCCAGGCACTCGGGCAGCTGCGCTGCAAAGTCCTCCAACACAGCGGTGTAAGCACTGCGACGAAGCTCAAAGTGTATAACGCAGTGGTCCTCAGCTCGCTCCTGTAAGGCTGTGAGACATGGACACTGTGCCGAAAGCACATGACACAGCTGGAGCAATTCCACCAACGCTCCCTCTGGTCAATCATGAGGATCCTATGGCAGGACCGAATCACCAATCAGGAAGTCCTCGACAGAGCCAACTCCACCAGCATCAAAGTCATGGTCCTCAAAACCCAGCTACGATGGTCTGGGCACGTCATCCGCATGGACCCATAGCGAATACCAAGACAGGTATTCTATGGTGAACTGTCAGCTGGACTCAGGAAACAAGGCTGACCAAAGAAAAGATACAAGGATCAGCTAAAGTCAATCTTGAAGTGGGCTGGCATTACACCAAAGCAACTAGAACTTGCTGCCTCTGTCAGAAGCAGCTGGCGTACCCACATTAACCATGCCGCCACCACCTTTGAAGATGAACTACGTCAACGTCTTGATGCTGCGTGTAACACCGACACCATGCCACAACCGCACCTCCCGTAACAACTGGAGTCCCAGGCCCCACGTGCCACAAACTTTGCGCCTCAGTCTTTGGACTTGAAAGGCTCATGAGGGTAATTCAGTAGATGATAATGCACAAAGACAATCGTCATTCTCGGCTTCTGAGAGACTACTACTATACAGTGAAAGATATTTAAGGTTACCAACCAGTCTTTGTGTTTATAGTCTGCTAGTCTTATCCTTATTCCATTTCAGTCTGATAACCTGATTCTCTGCCTTCCCTTGTCAATAAACATTTATTAAGTACCAATGTGTGCTTAGTACTATGCTAGACACAATGGATAAAAAAGGCAAAAGGCAGTCCTTGCTTTCTAAAAATTCACAATTATGTATAAATAAGCTACATACAAGGAAGGTAAGTAGGAAATAATAAAGAAAATCAAAGGAGTAGAATTAGAGAGTATCCTTCATGAAGTTTTTTTCCCTTATAAAAACTTCCTTCCCAAAATGAACATGAAGAAAGAAAAAATAGAGATAGGAAAAGAGTTCCAATAGAAAATAAGATTTTAGCTGGGACTTGAAAGAAGCCAAGGAAGCCAGTAAGTAGAGGTAAGGAGACGAGCATTCCAGCTATGGGCGACAGACAGAAGAAATGCCCAGTTAGGAGATGGAGAGTCATATTTGAAGAAGGAAGCCAATGTCAAGAGGACTTGGGGTGCAGGTTCAAAAAAACGGGAAAATATTCCAGTGCCAAGATGGTAGATTAAGGAAGCCACTCTCCAAAGCCCTCACAAATTCCCCTTCAAACACTAAACAAAAGCCTCACATCAAATTTTGGGAGAGAGAATCATCTTACCAGACCAGAGAAGCCTGGAGGACCAGCACAAGAGTTGGGGCACCCGGTAGGGCGGGTGGGAGCGGCCACCACAGATCTCTGGGATCCGGGCGTGGGGTGCACAGACCCTCGTCACTGACACACCCAGCTCTGGGGGTCTTCCTGGCTACGAGTTTGGCATGGGTGGGAGGTTTTGGAAGGGGTAGTGAGAACGCTGTGAACCTTCCCTCTCCCCCCTCCTCCCCCTTGTTTCTGCACCACTTTTAATACAGAAAACAAAACAAAACAAAACAAAAAAACCCCACCAAACTCTTGGGCCACCTGGATTGACAAATGAAATCTACTAAGCATCTAAAGAAAATTTAATACCAATACTATACAAAGTATTTTTAAAAATAATTGAAGGCATCCTATCAAACTCTTTTTAGAATACACATATGTTACTGATACCCAAATCAGGAAAAGCAAAAACAGAAAAAACAAACAAACTATAGACCATTTTATCTGATCAATATCCATGCAAACTTTTTAAATTATTTATACTAGAATGCAGGTCTGGTTCAATATTAGGAAAAACATCAACATAATTGACTCCATCAATAACAAAACAACAGAAATCATGATTATTTCAATAGATTCAGAAAAAGGTTTTGACAAAATACAATGTCTATTCCTATTTAAAACACAAAAACCATAGGAATTAATGGAGTTTTACTTAAAATAATAAACAGCATATATCTAAAACTATCAACAAATATTATCTATAATGGGGATAAACTTGATGCCTTTCTAATAAGATCAGGGGTGAAGTAGGGAGGCACATTGTCACCACTATTAATTAATATTATACTAGAAATGTTAACTATAGCAATAATAGAAGAAAAAGGAATTTTAATAGTCAATGAAGAAATAAAATTATCACTCCTTGGAGATGATATGATGATATACTTAGAGTCCTGAATATTCGACTAAAAATCTAGTTTAAATAACAAACAACTTCAGCAAGGTTGCAGGATATAAAATAAGTTGATATGAACCATTGGCATTTTTTTATATTACAAAAAAAATCCAGCAAGAAGAAATATAAAGACATTCTATTTAAATTAACCATAGATAATACAAAATACTTCAGAATAATTTCTAAAGTGCTTCAAAACTGTGCAAATCCTTTGATATAGCAATACTTCTACTAGGTCTGTATTCCAAAGAGACCTTTAAAACAGGAAATATTTAAAGCAGCTCTTTATGTGGTGGCAAAGAATTAGAAATTAAAGGGATGTCAATCAATTGGGAAATGACTGAACAAACTGTGGTATATAATTGTAATGGAATACCACTGTCCTATAAGAAATGATAAGAAGGATGATTTAAGAGAAGCCTGAGAAAACCTACATGAACTGCTGCAAAGTGAAGTGTGCAGAGCCAGGAGAATATTATATACATTAACAGCAATATTATATAATGAACATTTAAGAATGACAGCTATTAGCAATATGGTAATCCAAGAAAATACTCAAGGACACATGATGAAAAATGTCATCCACTTTCAGAGACAGAACTGATGTAATCTGAATGCAAACCAAGACATATTATATTTAATTTTACTCTATTACACATATAAAATCTTTATCAACTTGCTAACCATTTCAGGGAAGGGCAAGGAGAAATAGGGAGTTGGGAGTGTGAGAATTTGGCTCAAACTTAAAAAAAAAACAAAGTTTAAAATTATTTCTGTGTGTGTGTGTAACTGAGGAAAATGACATTAAAATATAAGAACAAAATTAGAATTAAAAAAAATTAAAAGACTGGAAATTAAGTGGGCTTTTCATGCATTTGCACTTGGTTATTTAGGTGTTAGGAAGTGACTAGAGTTTAGAGAGGGTAACATAATTAACCTATGATATAGGAAAATCACTTTGGCAGATGAATGGAGAATGAATTGTAGTGGTGAGAAACTTGTAGGAAGATCAACTATCAGGCTATTATAATAGTTCAAGTGTGAGGAGATGATGGCCTATATCAGAGCGATGGGAGTATCAGGGAAAAGGGGGGCATATTAAAAATATTGTAAGGATCAAATTTACAGGTCTTGGCAATAGATTGGGATATAAGAGGTCATAATAGGATTCAAGAATGACCTGGGTTGCTAGTCTGGGAGAATGGTGGTACCACTGATAATAATAAGGAATTTTTAAAGAAGGAATGGAGTTTGGGAAGAAGAATAGAGTTCAGTTTTAGGAATGTAGCATTTAAAATGTTTACTGGCTATCTAGTTCAATATGTCTTATAGGCAATTGGAAATGAAAGACTGAAGGTCTCTTTGTCAGTGAATTATGATTTTTCTTCTTTGTTTTACCATTTATTCTTGAGTTAAGTAGGATAGTGGAAAGAACATTGGGTCTGGAGCTAGAAATCCTAAGACCAAATCTGACTTCATACACTTACATGATTTGTTACCCTGGACAAATCACTTTATTTCTATCTGCCTGACTTTTCTCAACTCAAAAGAGTATAAAAATAGTGCCTAATTTGTAAGTTTTTTGTGAGGATCAGATAAAAATATTCATAAAATATTTTGTACCATACTTGGCATATAGTAGGTACTTAATAAATGCTTGTTCCTACCTTCTCTTTTTCCTTTTTGAACTCACCTTTCCCTTTTTCTGCATTTATGCAAGACCTACTCTTCTTTACAGAACTAGGTTGAATCCCACATCCTTTACAACAACTTCCTATTTCAAAAAAATGCATGGTTATTTCTCAGAACTAGAGATATCAGAATTCTTATAACGCAACACAACTGGCTAAAACATCTAAACATCAATGATAAATAATCATCCATTCTCCAAGTACAGACCTTCAATATGACTCACTAAACTTAAGCTAATGCAAGACGGCATGATAGATGTGAATATGAAATTAACTTTGTTCAATACATTTAGTAACAAAAAAATTTAAAAATATAGATATTCATCACCTGATCTTGTCAATGTTAAGGAATATTTCCTACATAGAATCAAAACCTGAGAATTATCCTTTAAAAACCTGCTTCTCCAAAGGTTAGTGTTTATAGATGACATAATATTAATTACATTGAATCCTGAAAACTACCATATTACCTGTAAAAGACATGATTTAAAATACATTGATTTAATAAACCACAATGTTAAAACAAAGTGTTTGAAAAATGTGTATTTCTCCAATATTGTCATTAAATTACTGGAAAACTCATTGAAACTTCTTTATTTCTGATAAAAAGAAATGGGACCTCAAAAAGGCATGGGAGGAAAAGAGGTAAGAATATATTTCCTTCCTTTCTTCTCTCCTTAATTTTTTCTTCTATTCTTCCTCCTCTAGCTCATCATTATTTATATCTATATCTGGAGAACCTGTATCCCTGGATATAATGCAAATCTCTTGAAAGCAACAGAATGTTTAAGGACTCTTTTGTATCCTCAGTACTTAGTTAATTTTGCAATATGTTAACAAACATTTGTTTTTATCATGAAAAGATTCTATGTTTTGTTCTTTCTTTTTCATATAATCCTATGATTTTTTAAAAATATCTTTGTTGGAATATTTGAGATCTGTATGTGTGTATTTGTATGTGGGAGGGGTTTCTATAGAAGAGTTGAAGAAAGAAAGGAGAACAAAAATCAAGGGTGTTGATTATTTCAAAGTTTTCCAAGGTGTTAGATCTTAATTTAAAAAAAATAATATGTATATATATATATCTATCAGGTTTACCTTACTTTGGTAAAATTTTGTACTTCAGCAATACCCCGTAAAATCATTAGCACTTTTTTTTTATCAAACTCCAATTTACTACTTTTTTTTTTGCCATCTGCTACTTATCTATTTTGATATATAACTTTTCCTGAGTTCATCATCACTTAAGAATATCTCCAAATGGTAAAATTCTAACATGACAATTAATAAGTGACTGAATAGAGTACATTGTGCAAAACTTGGAATTATTATACTGGTCAATGGAAAAATGACAAATGAGGTCTGCAATAATCTTTCTGGGTTTATGGAATGAACTGACACTCAATAAAGCAATAAAATAAAAATTTTATTATTTTAAATTATTTATTTTATTTTATTCAATTTTGTTATATAATTTTATATTATATATTCATTAATATATAATATATAAATTAAAATTTATTAAAATTATTTAAATTAAATTATTTAAAAGAATAAAAAATAAAACTGACACTCAATAAAGCAATAAAAGCAATAAAGACTGGAAACACCAATTCAAGTTAACAGAATTGGAAGATTTGTTAAAGAAGGTTGGAATGATTAGGAAAAAAGTATAGTCTGACAAATTGCTGGTTTCCTTTTTAAGGGACGTCTTTCTCATACCTTCATTAGACCTAAGAAGCCAAATAAAATAAACGTGATGCTATTCAAAATTCCCTAGTTGTTACTATTTTCTTTCCTGAATATATTATTGCTATTATAGAAAATATATTGAGGTCTCAAAATGTCTATCTCCCAAAATAGATTTTAGTTTACTAAAAGAAATCGAACCCTTTCCTTTCCTGATCTAATTTTCATTTTGTGCTGCATAGACAAGTATAGTGACTTAGGAATCTTGCCTAACATATTGTTGCTGCTCAGATGTCAAATAATTATTATTATCATCACTTTTTCACCTTCAAAAACCACTACTAATAATCTCTGATGAGGAAAAGTACAATGAAGAAAAATAATCATTTTTATATGATGCCTTTAAAGAACCAAATAAATTAGGGTAGCTCTTAGAGCATTCCACAAAACAGTTGTCAGAATGCTTCATTTTATAAAAGAAAGTCCTTTCTTTTCTTATTAGTCTATGGCCCTGTTTATGTTTACTTAAGATAGCATATGATTTATGAACCTTGCCCAGCTTATGTTGTCATTTCCACTGCCCTCATGCTACATCTGTAATCTCATGCTATTTTCAACTACATTAGAACAAAATAGCTGAAAGAATCAGCTTCATAAAGGCCACTAAAAGTTGTATACTGAAAGGTAAAGGTAAACCTAGATGGAAGGGTTATCTTTTTTGCCTTTTCATATCATATGTTGAGCAGTATTTTCTCTCAACAGGGCACAAAGTTATACCCTGAAAATAAGTTGGGGAAATGTTGGAAGTGGGGCACATTCCTTTAATTCACTAGGTTAGTGCTCAGCACACTGAAACATAATATATTGGGAATTTATTCAACCAATCAGCATATATTTATTAAATGAATGTTATGATCATGTGCCAAACTCAGTATACCGAATATGAAACTTCTTATCCTCTTCCTTAAACCTATCCCCTTTCAAATTTTACCATGTCAATTTAGGGTACCATTAGACTCACAATTATCAAGGTTTATAACCTCAAAGTCATTGTCCTAGGTTCCTGCCTCTTTCAATTTGCCCAGCTCCTTTCTCAAAAATTTCTGCTTCCCATTTATTCTACCTCTACAGCATTTCATATAACTGTCTCATTTCCATTTTAATTATCATTTCCATTTGAATAATCAGGAAACTGAAGTTGAGAGAGTTTAAGAGACTTTACCACGGTCACCTAGTTATTAAATATTTGAGACAGGATTTGTGTTCAGATTTTCTCAACTCCAAATCTAACACTCTGGCCCCTGGCCATTGTAATCACTTTTACATAGCTACCACCTCATCTAATATATCTCTTCATTAATTTTTGTAAGGCACAATTCTGATTCTGTTATTCCTATGCTAAAAACTTTTAATATATCTGTTTTGCCTTAGCATCAATGAACAATTCTTTGCCTAAAATTTAAAAATGTTATACTGTAGGTTCAATCTACCTTTCCAGCCCTAATACACATTATGTTGACTATGTTCCAGCTGACTGAACTGTCAGTTCTTTAAACCTTATTTTCCTTCAAAACTCAGTAATAGTTCTTTCTTTTGTTTTTAATTCAATTTAGTCTTCCAACAATTACAAGTAAAATCATATTTTAACATTCATTTCTTAAAATTTTTGAGTGATGGATATATTTCCTTCCTCCCCATATCCCGCTGAAATGTTAAGCAATCTGATATAGATTTCCCATGTGCAGTCATGTAAAACATTTTTCCAGATTAGTCTTCTTGTGGAGGAACCCGCATCCCAACCAAAATGAAGAAAGTGAAATAAAATATGTTGATTTGAAAACAGACTCCATCACTTCTTTTGCTGGAGACCCAGCATTTTTCATCACAAATAATGGATCATTATATTACTGAGAATAGTCATTCACAAGACTTGTACAATATTGCTGTTACCATGTACAATGTTCATCTGGTTCTACTCACTTTACTCACCATCAGTTTGTTTAACTCTTTCCATGTCTTCCTTATCATTCTTGTAGGGCAATAATATTTCATCACAATCATATACAATCACATACAATCCATATACAATCATATAGGATAATAATATACCATTACAATAATATACAATCAACTTACTTTGTCTTTCCCTAATTCGTTGGCATCCCCTCACTTTCTCATTCTTTGCCACATAAAAAAATAGCTGCTATGAATATTTTGTGTGAATACAGTTCTTTAATTATTTTAAAAATCTCTTTGGGATACAGAACCAGTAATGCTATTGCTAAGTCAAAGGAACATATCTCCATGTTTGCCATGTTGTGAAAGAAGACAAATGCAAGAGAAAAAAAATTCCTTAAAAAGATGAAGTGGAAAATGGTATCCTTCAATCTACGTTCAGACGTAATTTCTTTCTTTAGTGGTGGATAGCTTTGTTCACAATGAGTTTCTGGGAATTTTCTTGGAAACTTGTATTGCTGATTATAGTTGTTATTCACTGTGGATCTTTGTACATTATTGCTGTAACTGTGTATACTGTTCTGGTCCTCACTTCCTTTTGTATCAATTTATATGTCTTTTCAGATTTTTTTTATGACTGTCCTGTTGTTCATTTCTTATAGCACAATAGTATTCCATTGCAATCATATATTATACCTCATTCAGGCATTTCCAAACTGATGGACATCCAGTTTTAATTCTTTGCAGTAGCAAAAAGGGGTATCATAATTTCTTTGTAAAAGTAGGCACTTGCCTCCTTCCTTTAATATCTTTGAGATGCAAATCTAGTAATGGTATTTCTGGGTAAAATGGCATATGCCTTCTAGGCATGGTTCCAGTTTGCTTTTCAGAATGATCATAGCAGTTCACAGATACACCAACAGTGTATTAATGTCACAACTTTTCAACATCCTTTTCATTTTTTATTGTTTTCAGTTTTTACATGTTAGTCTGGTGTGTGTGTGGCTGGTACCTGAATTGTTTTAATAGTCATTTCTCTAATCAATAGTGATAGGGCACAGTTTTTTCATATGACTAAAATAGTTTTAATTTCTTCCTTTGTGAAACTGTTCATATCTTTTGACCATTTATAAGTTGGGGAATGACTTGTATTCTTATAAATTTTATGCAATTCTCTATATATTTGAGAAATGAGGCTTTTGTCAGACACCCACTATGGAATTTTTCCCACTGTTTATTATTTCTTTTCTAATCTTGTTTGTATTAACTTTGTGCAAAATCCCTTTTAGTTTAATTATTAAAACTTACATCTTTTGCATCTCATAGTTTTCTCTATGTCCTGTTTGGCCATCAATTCTTCCCTTCGACACAGGCCTAGCAAAGTACACTATTTTATTCTCCCCTGATTTGTTTAATGGTATCATCCTTTATCTGAAAGTCTTCCATACATTTTGATTGTTGTGTTGGTAAGGAGCATGAGTTGTTGGTTTTTACCTAGTTTCTGCCATAATGCTTTCTAGTTTTCTTAGAAAATTTTGTCTAATAGGAATTTTTTCTTCCAAACCGTTCAATCATTGGATTTGTCGAACTACTAGGTTACTATGGCCATATGAGCAGGGCATTTTGCCTTGATAATCTATGTCCAGGTTCTTTTTTCCCTTTTTTTTAACCATGGCTTTCACATAGTCCATTAGATCTTAAATTATTTCTCTTGGATATTTTTTCCATCATGTTAGTTACTTTACAAGAGATATTTAGCATTATCTTCTACTTTTTCATTTTTTAACTTTGTTTTACTGTTTCTTGATATCTCATGGAGTCATTGGCTTGAATTTGACCAATTCTAATTTCTAAGGAATTATTTCATTCAATGAGTTTTCAAATCTCCTATTCCATTTGGCCAATTTTACTTTCTAAGGAGTTCTATTATTTAGTGATTTTTTTTACATCTTTTCCTATGTGTCCAATTCTGCTCTTTAAGGATTTCTTCTCTTCAGTGTACTCTTGTGCCTTTTTTTTATCAATTAACCTTCATATTTTTAAAGTGCCAGCTCTAGGGCATCTTATCAGGGTCTGCATTGCTGAAGTGAAGAAAGGTGGAATCAGGTAGGCAACTTCATGAAAGTTTTATCTAATGTTACAATTTTATAGAGATATTTCAGTTAAGTAATTGTATCATTACATCATCTCAGGAGGCATTTCTTTCCAACAGAATATTGTTTATGAAATTGCAGAACCAGTAGCCTGAAGGATTCCAAGAGGTGTCCAGACTTAAACATCTCCCTGGGCCTCCAGGAGTCTAAACATTTTTATAGGTTATGAGTTCATTCCAAGATAGCCACCTGCTGCTTGCATTAACCTTTAGCAGAATACAGAGGCATCTCTGAGAGAATTATACATGGCTCCTTTCTCCCTGGGTCATCATGACCGTAAAATTAAAGTATTTTTTTATCAAATATATTTGTGCCTTCTTTTACCAAGCTTCCAACTATTTTTTCATTACTCTCCTGCATCTCTCTCATTTCCTTTCCCATTTTTCTCCATCTTTCTGATTTTAAAAATCTCCTATGATGTCCTTTAGGTATTTTGGAGGGGCTTGAGGCCAATTCACATTTTCCTTTGAGACTTCAGAAGCAATAATATTGACTTTGTTGTTTTCTGAGTTTATGCTTTGGCCTTCCCTGTCACCAAAATACCTTTCTACATTGTTTATTTTTTTGTTCTTTGCTCATTTTTCTAGGCTCTCTCCTAATTATATATATATATATATATATCTATTAAATATATATTTATATGTTCCCCTATGTTCCCAATTGCTGGTATTCCAGTGTTCCTCTTTGCCCTGGTACCATAAGTTTGGACTGAGACTCAGGGGTACAACCTGGATCCTTTCATGAGTAATGCAATACAGTCATTTATCAAGAGACAGCAAAGACACCTTTGCAATCTTATTCTGACAAGTTGTACATCCCCCTCCTCACCATCTGTGGTGTGAGTTCTCTGATGCTGTTTCTGCTGACTTAGTCACACCCCAAGACCTGGGCAGGCAGCCAAGGCAAGGCCTGCCTTGTTGGTGATCTATACTGCACTTCCACCTCAATGCAACAGAATTTTCCAATAATCCTTCAACTTGTCTTATATGGAAAAATTATCTTATTTGGTTCCTTCCTCTAGAACTTGCCCTAAGAAACCCCATTGAAGTTGTCTGGAGGACAATCTCTGAAACATCAGGAAGGTCCCTGGTCCTTTGCCATCTTGGTTATACACTAAATTTTTTTCTTATAATCTAACTTTTTCCATAAAATATTTGCTGAAACCCCTCGCCCACCTTGCTTAGTCATCAGAGTGCCATGTCTCTTCCAATTACTTTGTCTTTACCTATTATCCTTACCAATCATTTCCCCTCTAGTAGAATGTAAATTTTTCAAGGTAGGGACTATTTCATTTTTTTACTTTGTTTACCCAGCATTTGGTATAATACCTTGTATACAGTAGGTACTTCATAAATATTTGTTGAATTCAATTATGAGTGAAGTCAAAGAGGTTGGGGAAGAGGAAAGCAATAGAAAATGGTTACTGGATTGGATTGGAGTTAAATTTTTGAGGGTCATTTAGTGGGCTATTGATGGAGTTCTGTGACTTTTATGATACACCAGAAATATTTGCATCACCCTCTATCCTACCAGCTCATCCCTATCTACCTCCAAATGACAACTCCAGTGCCTCCAGATGGTTGTTCCAAGGATTGGTTCATTCTTCTCTATTTAACATATTGAACTTTAGTGCTGATCATAGCACAGCATTGTATGCTGTAAGTATATACGTACAACGCTTTTAAATGTACCATTTGTTTTGATTGTGTGACAAATTATGTGTGGGCCCTCAAAGGACCTAGTAGAATTGCTTCACACCACCTGTCAGAAGCATAACCATACACATGTTCCACTTTTGTTTTTATGATTTTCTAATTACTTCCGTACACACATTATAACTCTATTTATAACCATGACTATGTGGCAAGGTTGTTCACAAATGAACCATTAGCTGGTATTTGCTCATTTCTTTGGCCAATTGTATTAATACAGGAGCCAGGAATCATAATTAAAGGATTGAAAGGTGATTGATGCCAAATAGCTACAGAAACTTGGAATCCTGAGGAAAGTGAAATCCATGTGATTATAGTTTTCTATGAATGAGTGCAGTGTGTGTGTGTGTGTCTGTGTCTGTGTGCATGTGTATGTTTCTGTGTATACATATGTGTGTATGTTTGTGTGTGTACATCTTTGTTCACACCCAGAAATCTCTATTTAACCACAGTACTCCATAATGCCAAAAAGCTAATAGTGAGGAACTTGACATAGAAGAAAACCCCTTCGTTTTTAGTTTCTCTGCTTAAATAGTTTATTTATATAAACAGACCAAGATAAATGCTTTTAAGTTGTTATCTAAATAATTTTAAACTTGTTTTTAGATGCCATTTATTTCAATGTTGGGACTTTAACAAGCTATTAGTAGGGATGAAACTTTCTCACCTGATTCAAAAGCTTTAGAAGGAATGTGTAATCAATGTCAATTTCAATTCAGCATGAAATCCAGACTAGCTTTAAAAATGCTGAACACTCAAGGAATACCTAAAAAACGCCCAAGAAATTCTACTTAGATGAATAGCAGTGAATTATTTGTTAAGGTGGAGAGAGAATTGAGTTTTTGCCCTGCTTGGGTCCATCTTGGGCAGAAAAATTAAGAATCTGCTTAATAATGTTAGTTAATTTATAGAATTACAAAACATTGAATACACATTTTTATAAAAGCTTTTTCATCATTTTATTTCGGTCTCTCAACCTCAAACATTATTTATTATATTCTTTCCGAATTCTAGCACCTGGGGCTGAGGTTACGTAACTTGGAATTATATGGCTCAAACATGGGCCTTTCAGTTCTGAAAAATTGTTGCCTTAAACCCAACCTTGGAGATCATTTGTTCCTAACTCTAAATTAGTGGGATTTTATCTTTCATGCAGTAATACCACTATTACATTTATTTCCTTAAGTGATCAAAGAAAAATGAGAAGAAACTACATGCTCTAAAATGTTCATAGCAGCTTTTCATTGTTGTCATAGAAAAGAATTAAAAACTGAAAGGATGTTCAATTTTGGGGAATGGTTGAGAAAGCTGTGGTATAAATTTGTAGTAGAGTTCTGTTGTGCCATAACAAATGAAAAACAAAATAGACATAAAAAACTGGAAAGGTTTCATGAAGTGATGTAAAGTGATATCAGCAGACCCTGGAGGAGATTATCCATACTAGCACCAGTAATGTGTGATGATCAACTTAACACCTATAATCAATATGCAATGAATGATCCAGGACAACTGCAAGGGACTCATGACAAAAAAGGCTATCCACCACCATAGAAAGAAATGACAGAGTTTGAATGTAGATTGCCACTTTATTTCCTCCATGAACTTTTTCTCTAGTGTAAGCAATATATGTTTTGTTTTGCAACATCATGATATACACAAACTATATCATATTATCTGTCTTCTTAGGGATGGGGCAGACTGGGAGGAAAGGAGAGGAAAAGAAAATAAAACTGATTTTGGATTTAGCTAATGTGAGAACTTGTTTCTCTTCAATAAGAATATTTATTATAACGTATTACATATTTATAATAAATCAAATATATTATGTATTATAGTTATATCTTTCAAAATAAAAATAAATGGTAATAAAAAAGAATTTGCCTTAAAACCATAATGTGGTTTGCAAACCTTCTGGGTCCCTAACTACTTTTAAGTGGCCTGGGTCCAGAGCTGGTGGAGGAAATTTTTGCTTTTCCAGTGCTGATAGTGGCTGAAGAGGCAGAGAAGGCAGTGGTACTATCCCAGAAACAAGATTCTCAAAGGCTGGTCGAAGTCAAAGTTTGGGATGCATGCCTCGCTTTCAGTTACTTTGAAGTATGCAGTAAAGGGCCTACATGATTGTGACTGTGTTTGGATTCTGTGTTGTTGAGGGGTATAGTAAAGGTGGAGAAGGGATGCTACAACTTAAAAGAATAAGATTGTAATCCTTTGTGAAAAAAAGTTAATGTTTTGCCTAGAAAAAAGGGAAGGGAGGTAGGAAAGAGCAATGGACTTCAAATATATAGAATTGTGATTTAATCCCAGCTCTTCCCTTAATTGAATTTTCATCTCAGGCAAGTCCCTTGATTTCATAATACATTTAAAAAGAGGATTGGCTCCAGAGTCAGAGGACTTGGGTTTAAAAATCCCCTCTGATATATTAACTACCTTGTGTGTATCTTTGAAAAATCAAAGCATGCCCCAATTCAGAGTTTCTTTTTTCTAAAATGAGGAGGCCAGACTATAGTGGTTTTCAGGTCCCTTTTTGCTCTGGATCTGTGATGCTATGAGTGCCCTGTGTGGGTACATAAACAAAGAATATTCCACTTTTTCTTTTTTAATTTTAATATTTAATTTTATTTAATTGGTTAAGAAAAAAATTCCATGGTTACATAATTCATATTCTTTTCCTCACCTTAATTCCCCAACCCATAGCCAATGAGTAATTTCATTGGGTTTTACATGTGTCATTGATCAAGATTTATTTCCATATTACTGATATTTTACTAGGGTGATCATTTAGAGTCTACATCTCAATCTTATCTCCATTAACTCATGTGATCAAGCAGTTGTTTTTCTTCTGTGTTTCTACTCCCACAATTCTTTCTCTGGATGTGGGTAGCATTCTTTCTCATAAATCCCTCAGAAATGTCTTGGAGCATTGCATTGCTGCTAGTAGAGAAGTCTATTACATTAGCTTATGCCACAGTATAGCTGTCTCTGTTTATAAGGTTCTCCTGGTTCTGCTCCTTTTACTCTGCATCAATTCCTGGAAGTTGTTCCAGTTCATATGGAATTCCTCCAGTTCATTATTCCTTTGAGCAAAACAGTATTCCATCACCAACAGATACCACAATTTGTTCAGTCATTCCCCAATTGAAGGGCACCCCCTCATTTTCCAATTATTTGCCACCACAAAAAGCACAGCTATATATATTTTTGTACAAGTCTTTATCCTTATTATCTCTTTGGGGTATAAGCCCAGCAGTGGTATGGCTGGAGCAAAGGGCAGGCAGCCTTTTATTGTCCTTTGGGCATAGATCCAAATTGATATCCAGAATGGTTTATTCTACCTTTTCTAATTTTTTCATGTAGCACATGTATTTCAATAAAATGTAGCATTTGAAGACAGACATTTATCAGTGAAGAAATTGCATGTAATAGAATATTATGGAGGATACAATATTTATCTGTAAATTCTAATTTAGTTTTGGAAAAGGACAAGATCACTTTAGAGTTGAAGGGGAATTTAGGGATCATGTATGTGGTCTACTACCAAGTATGTGGTAGAACCAGCTGTTTGAGGTTTAATACAACCAATGGTTAAATTTTCAGTAAGAACATTTACTATTTGGAGATTGTTGAAGTTTGGTGCAGATCAAAACATTATTTTTTACATTAGTTTATGGTTTTATTTTGGGGGCTTCTCTTTTATGAATATTTTCTTATGACAGTGACCAATATGAAAGTATGTTTTGCATGATAATACATGTGTAACCCAGATCAAACTGCTTATGATCTCTGAAAGGAAGAAATAGAGGAAAGAGACAAATTGGATCTTGTAATTTTGGAAAAGTATGTTAAAAATTGTCATTACATGTAATTGGGAAAACCAAATATCTTTGAATAAGAAAAAAAGATAACTGGTTGTTAAATGTTTATCAGCCCATCTCAGGATTCTAATGACTTCGTTATTACAAATGCTAAAAACCAAATCTCAAAGTGGTTAAACAATTTAAGGTTTTCTCCCTTTATATTATGTTTCTGACACCTTTGTTTATTTGCCTGGTTTTAGTTGCTTTGGTAGAATCATTACTGAATCTGGAGAAATTTTTAAAACCATTCTCTGAAATGTTACCTTGTAGAATCAAATAACCAGATTTTAAATTTGTTCTCTTCAAGAACTGAATAGGTGATTAGGTTTTTTAAAACTCCATATTCTTTCTGGAGTAAGGGCTGGAAGTGCTGAGCATGTTTGGAGAATTTTGTTCTCATTTTTCAATTTGAAACCAGTATGTTCAGACTAGATTTCCATCCCAATTCAAATTATTTTAGAGATTCAGCTTCAGTTTTGAATGATGTTAGAATATTACTCTTTCAGAGTCGAAAAAAAGAAAAACACGGTTTATATATATTACAAATTCTGCCTATGCAAGTCAATGATACTTGCTAACCTATTCTGAAGAGGAGACAAGATACCTGTCTCATAGATACTAAAATAAGCATATGAAATTTTACTGTTTTGATTCCATTCATTCTAGAGGACTTTAACCCTGAGGACTGTCATTTCCATTGGTGATTCAATAGTAAGCAAAACAATATTATGTTAGAACAATACTTAAACATTTTACTGCTGTACTTGGGTTTTTACGTCACCTTCTTTTCCATTTAAATTCCATTCCATGTCTCTTACCTAGAATGCAATCCTGGAAACAAAGAATAAGAAAAAAAAAAGCAGCCTAGGAAAGCTAATCAACACACCAAATATGTCAAATAGTACATTCTTTGTTCTGACTACATGGTCTACCACCTCTTTAAAGAATGGAGGGTATGATAGATGTCTAATCCAAGAACTTGAATGACAGAGTCTGGAAAGCTGCAGAGGTTTCTCATCTACAATGGGGGAGGTGCTCAAGAGGATTAGAATTCAGAGGGAGGAGGAGATTCTAAGAGTAGGAACCATTGGTCCTGCACTCTCTCTCTGTCTCTGTCTCTGTCTCTCTCTGTCTGTCTCTATCTCTCTGTCTCTGTTTCTCTCTCTTTGTCTCTGACTCTCTGTCTCTGTCTTTCTGTCTGTCTGTCTCTCTGTCTCTGTCTTTCTCTCTCTATCTCTATCTCTGTCTCTCTGTCTCTGTCTCCCTGTCTCTGACTCTCTGTCTCTGTCTCTCTGTCTCTCGCTGTCCCTGTCTCTCACTGTCTCTGTCTCTCTCTCTGTCTCCCTCTCTCTCTGTCTCTGTCTCTGTCTTTCTCTCTCTATCTTTGTCTCTCTTGCAAAGGAAAAAGTCTTATCCAAGACTGTATCCTGAGAACTAGACTAAATCCCTCCTTGAACCTGATCACTACTCCCCCAAAGATCCCAGCAAGAAGTGGCAGAAACCTGAGAAGAGAAAGAAGCAGCCTTAACAAGATCTCTCACAGCTTCTTGACACCCTGGGTCTGGATATTGCTTTGCTGTGACAAAGACCAGGGTTCACTAAATCTGAACCTCTCAGAGACCAGGCTGTCAAGCTTGGGTCTCTCAACTTTGGAGGGAGGGAAGGAAGATTTAGATAGATAGGGACTTCTTTTCTCCTCTTTCCTCTAGACCCTAACCCTTCAGACACCTTCCTCTTTTACCTCTAACAATAAATGTTTAGAATAAAGATTTTCATCTATCCTCAAATGATTTCATTGTGAGTGAGGGAAATCATCACAGTGGAGGAGAGTTTATTTTTCTCCTTCCCCAAGGGAAGAAGTTCATCTATAAGAACAGTTAATAGAGGGAGTAAAAGGTAGGTTTAGTGAGGAGACATATCTTGTGAGCATTGAAGGGAGGAATGACCCATCTCACCCTCCTTCTACCTTTTGGGGCATATAACATTAACTCCTTATCCTAACCTTGAAGAGGGAGGAGACTACATTCTTTCTCTCTTCTTCCATAATACCCAAACCAAACCCTCTAAGACAAGGGACATGCATTTTTTGTCTCTTATTAAAAATTAAATGTTCATTATAATCACAAACTGTTAATTTTGGTGCATTTTATTTATTTTGAATTTCTACTGCACACTGCTACCTTTATTTTTTGCTAATTGCATCATTGTAGTCATATTGTAATATTTTGTTTTCCAAGATCTGCTTACTTTATTTTGTTCTTATGCTTTTCTGTAGTTAATCAATAAGCATTTATTTAGCCCCTATTATGTGACAGGCACTGAACTAAGCTATGTGATCACCAAAAAGGCAAAAATAATCTTTCCTCTGAAGTCTTCATATTCATCAAATCTTATGGTGTGATAAAATTCTATTACACCCACACACTACAACTTGTTAAGTCTTGTCTAAGTTTATGGACTTCTATTTTGTTTCTAGTTCTTTGCAGTCAAAACTATTTGGGCATCTATAGGGATTTAGAATAATGTTTTTTTCCAATTTCAATTTTTCTGAAAATGAATCTCTGGAACATCTCATGCTAGTGTATTTGTCTCCTTGTTTTAATACTTCACGGACACCAGAACAACACTTTGGCAGCATACCCCCTTTCCTACACTGCCCCTTTTGATCTGTCCCATCTCCTTTTCTCATCATATTTTATTCACTTCTTGTGCCCTTCTTCCCTGGAAATATTCTGCAACACCTTTGTATACCCATCATGCCCTTTCTATTGTCCTCTGAATCACCTGCAATTTGTATTCTTCAGAAATTGTGGTATTCACTGACTTTTGCCTTTCTGGAATCATTGGGTCTTGGGATCAAGGAAAGTGCCTTGCAATTTACTCAAGGCAATCAAAACTCTTCTGATCCTATCCAATTATGAGAACAATTCAGTGTGTTTATTAGCAGGGTCTGAACATGATATATTTGATACAATATATAGAGTAAGTAACAGAGTGCAATTCTTCCAAGCACATACAATAAACTAGAGCAGTGATGGAAGCCTTTTAGAGGGATGAGTGATGTGAGAAATGTCCTCATGTGCTTGTGGAGTGGGGAGTGGAGCAGCAAAGCCCCACATTCCCCTGGCTTTCTAGTAACAAACTCTGATGAACTCTGGGCTGGGGCAACAACAAGCAGAAAGGACTCTGAGTGCCCCCTCTGGCACATGTGCCATCAGTTTGCCATCATAGATATAGAGAGTATATGAGAGCTATAATTTGCCCTTTTTCCATGTAGATGACTAGGTCAGTCATTTTGAATAACTATAGATGAGATCCTGTGGCATTTCTACTGCCTTACATAGTATGAGACAGAAGAGCATTAAAAGCTAGGTAATGAGGGTTAAGTGACTTGCCCCAGGTCACACAGTTAGAACGTGTCTGAGGTCAGATTTAAACACAGTATCTCTTGTCTCCATGCCTGATTTTTTTCCACTGAGCTACCTAACTGCTCCCTCAAATTCATTTTTGTCCAGATCTTCTTCCTTTCTCTTAAGGAAGACCTTCTAGTTTCAAGGAATCTGGAGTATATCACTTGAATGGCATCCTGGGATTAACTGGTGGCACTGACTACTCAAAGGATTAAAACCACTAAATTCATAACTCCATGTGTAGCCCAGAAAAGAAACTATACCATATGTAAAGGTAACTGCTTGAGTACTCCACAAATGAAGTGAAGGACTTCCAGTGATTAGGAGGTGCTTGTTCACCCCTTTGTCACATGCTTTATGTATTTAAGGGAGAGTGTGTCACTGAAACTGGGATGATGTTTCATGATAATTCTTCTTGTACTACCAGTCTAAAAGTCCCTTTCTGAAAGTTACTTATGTTTGACAAAAGGATTGTCAGTTTGTAATCTTAAGGGGAAGTATACTAGTAGAAACAAGCCAATGGCATTAATGTGTCTCCTACCCCTCAGGAGGTGGATATATAGTCAAGCTTCCCCAAGCAAACTAGTCTGTGGATATTGAAATTGGGTAGGGGAGTAATGCTTCAGACCTCATATGGGCTATACCTATGACATTACATTTCATAAGATCATAGAATTAAATTTGAAGTTATTTAGTCCAGCATTCTCACTTTAAAGATGAGGAAACAAGCTTATAAAGCTTAAGTTACTTGCCTAATGTTATAAAGTTAGTAAGTAGCATAGCAAGGAATCAAGTTCTCTGGCTCTATACCTAGAACCATATTGCCTATTCATGGATTTCTAATAGAATACTATACTTAAAATCGAAATATAGTATTCTTCATAGTTCCAAAAGTCTTTGATCTGAATTTTCATTAAGAATCATGGGACCACATCATCAGATGTTTTCTCATGGAAAAAATATCTACTGACATGTTAATGTAGAGGAACAACTTTAATTACCTCTTTTCCCCCACAAGTGGGAGGTTTGAGGCATTGTAGATCAATTCTAATAACTTGCTAGATTGTAACACAATTCATAGTCCAGAAACCATGATCTCTGATGACTCTAAACACTCAAGAGGTTCGATAAAGGATTCTGTCAGTGGCACCTACATTTATTTTTCCAGTCTTCTTTCAGAATGTCTCATCTCCAGAAGATCTCTACTCTGACTTGGTATTCCTTAAAATGAGTAATCCTCTGATTAAAAAATGGTATTTTGTCCAGCAATCTGTAGAGCTGCCTTAAATTAATTATATTTAAGCACCCAGTCAGCCACTTCGGTTCAGATAATGGTTTTACTGTAATCCAGCAAAGTCTAGTGCATGGGTTTTATAGTCAATTCTGTCTCAGTTCAATTCATTGTTCAGAATTATGACCTCAAGAACATCAGTGAGTTCCCCGATCGAAGATGATTTGGCTAAAATTAAAACAGGAAAGAAACTTGTTAAATGGCATCAGCATTTATAATTTAAAATGGCTCTGTTATTAGATATTGTAAAAGCACAAAAGGTGATATTGTACAGGGGTTATAACCTTTGGCCCCATCTATAGCAATTACAGTGTAATGTGTGGTGAATTTTTAATCTCACATAATTAAACACTGAATTAATTTTATAAAACTAAAAGGGCTTTTAGACCTTTATTAATCATCCTCTCAGAAAAAGAAAATAAGTATATATTTTTCACTAGTTATGTTGTTACTCTCTAATTCATGCAGTGAATCAAATCTATATATTTCTGTGGATATGAGTGAGTTTAAAGATCATCTTTTTTTCTAAGTTAGGTAGTATAGTAAAGCAAGATTTTTTTAAACATTGCTAAGTTCATGTGAATATGATGTTTATGTTCATTGTATAGTAGACCTATAGGAAAAATAATTAACAAATTTTAGAATGTGTCTGTGTCTTTTTTTGGGGGGGAGGTGATGTTGACCTTTTATTCTCCCTCTTCCTGCTTCTAAGAACATCTCATTTTTTCTTGTTTTCTAAAACCCTTACCTTCTGTTTTAGAATCTATATGACTTATCTGTGTCAAGGCAGGAGAATGTAAGAGCTGGGCAATTAGGGTTAAGTGAGTTGCTCAGGATTACATAGCTAGGAAGTGTTTGCTTTTGTTTTTTATAGGACTTTTGATTTCATCAGTGTAGGGAGTTCCTTAATACAGTGGATAGAGTGTTGTACTTGGAGTGAGGAAGTTCAAAGTCTACTTCAGGTATTTAGAAGCTGTGTGACAAGTTAATTAACCTCTCTCTAAACCTCAGTTTCCTCATCTATAAAATAGAATATTAAGAGATTTTGCATAGGATTGATCAAGGTGCCACAGAAGTTATAAATTGTATTAAATTAAATTATATTAAGACTTTTTGAGACACTGTATATATGTAGCCATGCACTGATTACATGGGATACTGGTGAATGTAGTAAAAATTGAGACTGATGGGCTTTAAGATCCACACTAGAGAAGGGGATTCTGGAGACATATAAACATTTTTGGGATAGTGTATGGCTACATATGAGCATGGAAAGGATAGGTGATAACTATGAAAAACTAGAAATGAGGAAGAGGGATGGTAATGTGCATTTATTGAGTATCTACCATATGCCAAGCACTATACTAAGCACTTTGTAAACATTCTTTTGATCCTCACACCAACTCTTTAAGCAGGCGCTTTTCTCAGTTGAGGAAACTGAGTCAGCAGTTAAGTGACTTGCCCTATTGTCACACAGTTAGTAAGTGTACAAGTATTGATTTGAACTCCAGTCTTTCATATCAATCCATTGTGCTATCTGGCTACCACAGCTGGAAACGTACATGCCTTTCTCATTTGATCTACTTAGGGAATGATCTACTTAGACAAAACTTGGGCCTGACTGTGCTTACCTCCTGGTATTGCTCAAAGTAGTGAATTTATTCACTTTCTATTTTCCCCCTTCTCCATAGCTTATAGTCTGGTATTATCTACTTTTTGGAATTTCTTTCTCTCTTCTGTCCTCTTTATTTGCTGTTTTTTACTGGAAGGAATGGTTTTGAATCCAAATTAAAAAAAAAGGCTACTATTTATTGCATCAAGAGCAAATGTGAGCTATAAAAGGTATGGATATGAAGGGAAATAAAATGGCTACTGGGCATTTTTCACAGTGTATGATAGAACAGAGATGCCAGTGTCAGTTCAATGACAAGGAAAAGAAAGAATTTCTTCCTTTATCCAGAGCCTTCAGGGTTTTTTACTTTCATTAAACTATATAACTAAACTCTTTAAATAGCAGGGGAAAGTACAATGTGAATTCATGGATTTAGTTGCCCTGGAAGTTAGAGAAAAACTAGATGTCTATATTATTTTGGGGGGGGTAACATTTAGGGGCTCCATATGTAAACTAAACGTTGTGTACTAAAAAGTCCTTTATTAATATGTGTCGTCACCATTATTACTTTTTCTGCAAGTGATAGTCTTAAGATAGTTGCCTGAAGCTCTGAGAGGTTGTTACTCTCCCAACCGCAGGGTCACTGAGACTAAGTGTCAGAGATACATATTGACATCAAGGGTAACTCTATCTACAATGTTCCAAGGAACTCTCCAAAGCACTGAATTGCCCAATGATTGCTGATGTGCATTGGTAGAGGGACTATATGGACAAAACCACATATCCAGAAGAAATACAAACATGTGCATACAGAAAACAAACATATGTATATTCTGTAATGAAAATATGTATATAGTTGTATTTTATGTCCATATTCATTTGGTCTTAAATTATGTTTTCATTGGTGAGGAAAATATGAAAGGAAACTTTCTACTGTAAAAACACCAGCAACACTTCTGAATTTTTTAGTCATAGGTCATTACATAGTTAAGTGACTTACTCAGGGTCACATAGTCAGTACATGTCAGAGGCAGGACTTGAACTTAGTTCCTCTTAATTAAACTTCAGCTATCTATTCAGAAGGCAAGTAGGTGTTATATGAATAGAACATTGGATATGGAGTGAGGGTGTTAATCAGTCCCAATTCAGTCTCAGATACTTAGTAGCTGTACAACCATATCCAAGTCACTTAAGTTTTGGTTGCCTCTGTTTTCTCATGTATAAAACAGGGAAAATAACACTAGGATGATTGTAAGGATAAAATTATATATTTGTAAAGCTCTTTGTAAATATTAAAGTTGATTACTATTAAAGTATGTTGCCTATAATTTTTTATTACAGGAAGAAATTTTTTATCTTGTAAATCTTAATGGAAAAATCTAATAAAATACAGAAGCATTTTTCATTTCCACAGTCTGTTGGGAGTCTATTTCTCACCACTCCATCATTTTTTTTCATAAACAGAAGGAAGTGAAAGAGGGGATTCACAAATTATTTCAGATATTTAATACAACAGAAAGGTAAAAGACTTCTTGCTTCAGAAAATGATTCTTGATAAAAATGTTTAAGAGATATTAGTTAACCCCTAATATTTACTTGGCTCTGGGACTACAAGCACAAACAATGAAAAATATCCCTTTTTGTATTCAAATTCTTTTTGTTCAAAATACTTTGCACTTAAATTCTAAGGAGACATATATAAACATATTTTCTAAAAATAAAATACTCAACATATAAATATATACAAACTTTAAGTATTTCTAAAGGAAAGGATACTAGAAGTTGGGGAAATAAGGAAATGATTCAAGCAGAAGCTAGTACTTGTCCTGAATCTTCAAGGCAGAAAAAGTTTCTTTAAAATACGTAAGGTGGAAATACATCCCAGGAACAGAAAAAGGCCACTGCAAAGGAATGAGGAGAGAAAATGAAGACTTACATGTGAGGACCAGAGAGAAGGATGTTTGGTTGGATCACAGAATGTGGGAGGGAGAATTCAGTGAGAGTAGAAAGGCTAAAAAGAGAGATTGTGACTATATTGTAAAGGACTATAAAAACTAAATTGCAGGATTTCTATCTTACATTGGAAGCAATAGAGTTATTATTATATTAGAGTTATATATATTACAAGCCACTAGAGTTCATGGAGTATGGGAATCACATGGTTAGAGTTGATTTGAGGAAAATTAAGTCGCCAGCAGTGTTCAGTTCAACTGAAGTGGGGAAAGATGATGGAGTGTGCTGTAATAATCTATCCGAGAGGTGATGAAGGCTTGAACTCAGGTGTGAGAGAAGTGTGAGTAGACAGAAAGCATCAGATGTGAGAGAAAATTTGGATGTGTTAATGGCAAGATTTGGCAACTGATATAAGCAGAATAAAGGAGAAATTTTCTTAATCCAATTAATATCTAGATTAAGAAACCAGGAGACTGAAAACACGAAAGTGCCTTTGATAGCAATAGGAAAGTCCAGAAGATATCTAATTAAAAATTAATAGAAATTTTCTGTTCTCTCCCTCTGCTTTTGTATTTCCTCTACACAAATAAATTAGAAGAAAGGAAAAACAATATTCTCACAATAAATATGCAGTTAAGCAAGAACACTTTCCAGACATTGGAGATACTTGGAATGGATCATTTCACTCAGAATATTTAGTCTACTTCCTCTCTTTCATAAGATGGGCAATATTCTAAATCAATGCTTCTCCATAATAAGTTGTTCATTCTACTAATTAGAGTCCTTCAGTAGTCCAGAATTGGTAATTTTCTTAATGTTATAATGCAAATATTACTCTGGTTCTGCTCACTTCACTCTGCATCAATTCAAGGTGAGGTTTAAGGGTGTTTACTTATCTATTTTATAAACTTTTATTTATATCTCAGATTATGTATCATGAGTTGTCCCCATTCTTTCCCCATTATCATTTCCTTTTTATCCTCCCTTTCCTTTCTTTTTTCAAGATAATAAAATGTAGTAAAATAATTCCCAACCTCCCTGGATTTTAAATTATTGTATTTGCTTTAATTGGCCAAGGTCCATCGACTCAACAACTTAGCCTAGCCCATCTCCCTCGTTTAGAAAACAAGAAAAAATAAATCCCATTAAAACACACACAATCAATCAAAATAAATTTCCAAATTGACCATTTAAAAAAATTTCCGCTTTTACTACTGTGAGGATTTTACCTCTCTAGTGGGAAGTGGGTAACATGTGACACCATTAGTCCTCTGAAATTCTGGTTGGTCATTGTACTGATAAGAATTCACTATAATAGTAATCTATATCATTTAGGCATCAAAACTTGTTTTCCTATTCCTTGATTTATGGCTATTTCCTCAGATTCCCATCCTTCACCACCTCAGAAAAATCTATGAATATTTTTGCATATCCTTAGAATTTTCTTAGAAATGAAATTCCAATTAATCTATCTTCTCTATAATTTCTCCTCCCCCTTCTTCTTTTCCTCCTGTTTTACTCTTGAGTGAAATGAATTTTAGTTTCCAATTGTTTATATATATATATATATATATATATATCTGTATGTGTGTACATATATGTGTTCTTCCTTTTTTTTGACCAGGTCAGATGAAAATAAGGTCCATGTGCTAGCTACTTCCCCAATTTCTCCTTATTTGTATATGTATCTACTCATGCACCATAATTATTTATGACATAATTTTCCTAACCTTTCTTTTCCTTTCTGCCAATGTATTATTCCCCACCCCATTCCATTATTTTCTTAAGGTAAGCATGACATAACAAAACCATTTACAGAACTTCTCTAATTAGATTCCTTTTCTGAATTCTGTTGATAATAAGATTCAGAGGGGAGCCATGTATCATCTCCCCATTTTGAATGTAAGTAGTTTATCTTGTTAAATTATTTAATACTAAATTTATTTACTCACCTTTTTATGCTTCTCATCACTCCTGTCTTTGAGCCTCACTGTTTCTCTCTCTGCAAATTTGGTCTTTGCATCAAAAATGTTTGGAAGCCTTCTGTTTTAATAGAAATCCATTTTTTCCCTGTAAGGAACTCAGTTTGCTAGGTAAGTGACTTGGCTGGAAGCCCAAATTGTTTGCCTTTCAGAATATTGTATTCTGAATTTTCTGTTTTATAGTGGCAGTTTATAAATCATGTGTTATACTGACTGTGGCCTCTCAGTCCATGCGTTTTCTTTTTCTAGCTGCTTTACATATTTTTTTCTTTCACCTATAATCTCTGAATTTTGGCTATGATATTCTTAAGAGTTTTAATCCTGGATATTCTTTAAGAAAGTTTCTAGTGGCTTCTTGTATTTCTACTTTGGTTCCTGCTTCTCAGTGATCTGGGCAATTTTCTTTGAAGATTACTTGAAATAAAACATTTTGCCTATGTTATTGGTCATTGTGTTCAGATAGTCTGATGCTTGGTAAATTTTGCTTTTTTATTCATCATGTTTGCTATGAAATAATTTCTTTTTTCCCCCATTTTTTAGCCTTTGGACTTTCTTTTACATTCTTGGTTGGCTCAAGAATTCATTGGCTTCTATTTGAAATATTTGAATTTTTAAGGAGATTTTTGCTTAGCAATGTTTTGTGTTTCTTGAGCAAAGATGTAACTTCCCTTTCTAATTCTTTAATAGCATTCTTTTAAAAAAATTTTCCCTTAAGCACTCTCAATTCATTTGTAAAACAATGTTTTAATCTTAAAAAAATCCTTTTTTGATCTATTCCAGGAATTATAGTTGAGCTTTTACCCAAGCTATGTTTTTTTTTCCCCTGAGCCATTGCCTGTAGATATTTTAGAGTCATTCTCTTCATCTGTATGTGTGTCTTGAGCCTTTTTGCCATTCTAATAACTCATTATAGTAGAATTCTAGTTTTATTTGTTTGCCCAAGATTCTTCTAACCTACTTTCTGATTTAAACTCAAGTTAGGAATAGATTCTTCCATACTTCTAGAGGAAAGATCTGACTTGGTCCTGTTTCTGTTTTCTTCAGAGTATTGAATGTTGTTTTATAATAGTATATCAGCAGCAGGCTAGGAACTAGAAAACTTTTAGTGCTCCAAAGGGTGTCTGATGGAAAGCAAAGTCTAGTTGCTATCTCTCTGGTCCAAGCTCTGGAAGTTCCTGGCCTGTGTTTGGATCTGTGCAAGCATAAAGTTCTGCTAGGCTCTGTACCTATAAGCCAACTGGAAAGCTCTCTTCATTCAAAGTGACTTTGAGTAATCCTTTGCAGCCTGGGCTAGATGTTAGGATTAAAACACTACTCTGAATTTGGTACACTATCCAAGACCCCCTTACCTAGTAAAATCAAGACCAATGCTGTTCTCATTTTGTTTTGGATCTCCTACATGAATGGGAGCTCAAATGCACTGCTTCTAATCCACTATTTTGATTTCCAACTCCCTTTTATTTTTAAAATTCCTTTCTACACCTTGCTTACAGCATAGTTCTTGGGGTTGCTTCCACCCTGTCATTTGCCTTCCTCATCTTGGAATGAAAACATATATGCTTACTAAATTGAAAATCACAAGTTTCTGATTATTTGCTTACTTTCACTTTATGTTTCTCTTTAATTTCATCTTTACATTTTAAAATTTCTACTCAACTCTTTTAATCAGGAATCTTGAGAATTTTCTATTATATTACAGATCTATTCTGCATAGTCCTTATTAGATTACATTGAATTTTTATGGGATAATTATTTCTGATTACAAGTCAATATATTTTGCATTTTGCAATATCACATTTCATGTCCTCTACCTCTTTAGAGCAGTATCTACTTAATCTTGTATGATTGTGAACATACTCCTTAGCACAAGGACTCTTTTCTGGATGCCTGTAGTATTTTTCTTTAACATAAAAGTTCTAGATTTTTTCTGTAATGGTCTTATGAATTTTCATTTTGTGAATTATTTCAGGAGATGACCACTGGATTTTTCTATTTTCATTTTGTCCACTTGTTCTTAGGTATCTTAGCAGTTTTATTTTTATAGTTTTTTGAATTCCTGTAGCTAAAACTTTTTTTAAGTTATGGATTTCAAGTAACATAAAAGTTTATAAATAGTTTCTTCTTGATCTATTTTCCAGGTCAATTATTTTTGACATGATATACTTTGAATTTTTTAAAAAAATTTCCTAATATTTTGAATATGTTTTGATTTTTCTTATTATATCATGTAATGTTGAACTTTTGTTTGGTTAAATCTAATTTTCAGAGTATGTTGCTGGGTAAGGAATTCCACCTTTTGTGTCAAAAGGTCAATTTTCTTTTCAAATTTCTTCTCTATAGTTCTTATTCCTCATCTAATTATTTTTTTAAATTCTCTTTTTATTTGTAATAATACTAGAAATTCATTTTAAAACTCTTGTTAATTTCTTCTAGAAATTCTAATTCAACTTGTAAGCAAGTTGCAAAAAGCTATATATTTTTGGTTTTATTTTGATGTATTTGAAGGTTTTCTTGTATGTATTTTGTAGTAATGTTTTGGGTTTGTGTCTTAAAAATCCATGGACTCATAATATCTCTTATTTTTAAAAATCTTTCTCTTTTTTCATTTGAATAAGTTTATTTAGTCAATTTAGAATATTATTCCTTGGTTACAATAATCACATTATTTCTCTACCTCCCCTCCAACCACTCTTCCCTTAGCCAACACATAATATCATTGGGTATTACTTGTGTCCTTGATCAGAACTTATTTCCATGTTGTTGTTTACATAAGGATATTCATTTAGAGTCTACATCCCCAACCATATCCCTTTGACCCATGTATTCAAGTAGTTATTTTTCTTTAGTGTTTTTACACCTGCAATGTTTCCTCTGGATGTGTATAGTGGTTTTTCTCATAGTTTCCTCTGAATTGTTCAGGGTCATTGCATTGCCACTAATGGAGAAATCCATTACATTTGATTGTACCACAGTGTATCAGTCTCTGTTTATAAGGTTCTCCTGGTTCTGCTCCTTTCACTCTGCATCAATTCCTGGAAGTTGTTCCAGTTCACATGGAATTCCTCCAGTTCATTATTCCTTTGAGCAAAATAGTGTTCCATCATCAACAGATACCACAATTTGTTCAGCCATTCCCCAATTGAAGGACATCCACTCATTTTCTAATTTTTTTGCCACCACAAATAGTGCAGCTATGAGTATTTTTGTACATTTTTTCCATATTATCTCTTTGGGGTACAAACCCAGCAGCGCTATGACAGGATCAAAGGGCAAACAGTCTTTTATCACACTTTGGGCATACTTCCAAATTGCCCTCTAGAATGGTTGGATCAATTCACAGCTCCACCAGCAATGAATTAATGTCCCTACTTTTCCACATCCCCTCCAGCATTCATTACTTTCCTTTGCTCTCATGTTAGCCAATCTGCTAGGTGTGAGGTGATACCTCAGAGTTGTTTTTATATGCATTGCTCTGATTATAAGAGATTAGAACACTTTTTCATGCGATTATTAATAGTTTTGATTTATTTATTTAACTGAAAATTGCTTTTTTCACGTCCCTTGCCCATTTTTCAATTGGAGAATGGCTTGATTTTTTTGAGCAACTGGTTTAGCTCTTTATAAATTTGAGTAATTAGACTTTTGTCAGAGGTTTTTGTAATGAAGATTGTTTCCCAATTTGTTGTTTCCTTTCTAATTTTGGATGGATCAGTTTTGTTTGTACAAAAAGGTTTTAATTTCATTTAATCAAAATTATCAATTTTACATTTTGTGGTTTTTCTAGCTCTTGCTTGGTTTTAAAGTCTTTTCTTTCCTAAGGATGACAAGAATACTATTCTCTGTTCACCTAATTTGCTTATAGTTTCCTTCTTTATATTAAGGTCATTCATCCATTCTGAGTTTATCTTGGTGTAGGGTGTGAGATGTTGATCCAAACCTAATCTCTCCAATACTGTCTTCCAATTTTCCCAGGAGTTTTTTTTTCATCAAAAAGTAGATTCTGGTCTGCAAAACTGGTTTATCACAGACTGTCTTGCTGAGGTCATTTACCCCAAGTCTGTTCCACTGATCCTCTTTTTGGTCTCTAAGCCAGTACCAATTTTTTTTGATAACCACTACTTTATAGTATAGTTTGAGATCTGGGACTACAAGTCCTCCTTCCTTTGCATTTTTTTCATGATTTCCCTGGATATCCTTGATCTTTTGTTATGCCAAATGAACTTTGTTATGTTTTATTTCTAATTCAGTAAAAAAGTTTTTTGGTAGTTCAATGTGAAGGGCACTAAATAAGTAGATTAATGTGGGTAGGATTTTCATTTTTATTATGTTAGCTCATCCCACCCATGAGAAATCAATGCTTTTAGAATTGTTTAGATCTAGTTTTAATTGTGTGGAGAGTGTTTTGCTGTTGTGTTCGTATAGTTCCTGTGTTTGACTCTGCAGATAGATTCCTAAGTATTTTATTTTTTCTAGGGTGATTTTAAATGGAATTTCTCTTTCTAATTCTTGCTGCTGAGATGATTTGGAGATATATAGAAATGATGATGACTTATGTGGGTTTATTTTGTATCCTGCAACTTTGCTAAAACAGTTGATTGTTTGGACTAGCTTTTTGGTTGGTTCCCTAGGATTCTTTAAGTAAACCATCATATCACCCTCAAAGCGTGATAGCTTGGTCTCCTCATTGGCAATTCTAATACTTTCAATTTCTTTTTCTTCTCTAATTGCTACTGCTAGTGTTTCTAGTACAATGTGAAATAATAGAGGTGATAATGGGCATCCTTATTTTACTCCTGATCTTATTGGGAAGGCTTCTAGTTTATTCCCATTGCAGATGACGTTTACTAATGATTTGAGCTATATATTGTTTATTATTTTTAGGAAAGGCTCTTCTATTACTATACTTTCTAGTGTTTTCAGTAGGATTGGGTGTTGTATTTTATCAAAGGCTTTTTCTGCATCTACTGAGATAATAATGTAATTTTTGTTGGTTTGCTTGTTGATATGGCCAATTATGTGGATGGTTTTCCTAATATTGAACCATCCTTGCATTCCTGGTATGAATCCTACCTGGTCATAGTGAATAACTCTCATGATCATTTCCTGGAGTCTTTTTGCTAGTATCCTATTTAAGATTTTTGCATCTATATTCATTAAGGAGATTGGTGTATAGTTTTCTTTCTCTGTTTTTGACGTTCCTGGCTTTGAAATCAGTACCATATTTGTGTTGTAAAAGGAATTTGGTAGAACTCCTTCTTTACTTATTCTGTCAAATAGTTTGTATAATTTTGGGATTAGCTCCTCTTTGATTATTTGATAGAATTAATTTGTGAATACATCTGGACCTGGGGATTTTTTCTTAGGGAGTTCTTTGATGGCTTGTTCAATTTCTTTTTTCTGATATGTGGTTGTTTAGGTAGTCTATTTCTTCCTCTGTTAGTCTAGGCAATTTATATTTTTGTAAATATTCATTTATATCCCCTAGATTTCCATATTTATACCATGTAATTGGGCATAGTAGTTTTTAATGATTGCCTTAATTTCCTCTTCATTAGAAGTGAGGTCTCCCTTTTCATCTTGGATACTGTCAATTTGGTTTTCTTCTTCCCTTTTTTAAAATTATATTGACCAGTACTTGTCTGTTTTATTTGTTTTCTCAAAGTACCAGCTTCTAGTCTTTTTTTTTATTAAATCAATGTTCTTTGACTTTCAATTTTATTGATTTCTCCTTTGATTTTTAGTATATCTAATTTAGTCTTCATCTGAAGACTTTTAATTTGTTCACTTTTTAGTTTTTTAATTTGTATGCCCAATTCATTGATCTCTGCCCTCTCTAATTTGTTAATATATGAACTCAAGGAAATAAATTTCCCCCTGAGTACTTCTTTGGCTGTATCCCATAGATTTTGAAAGGATGTCTCATCACTGTCATTTTCTTCAATGACGTTATTAATTGTTTCTATGATTTGTTCTTTAACTAACAGATTTTAGAGAGTCATTTTGTTTAATTTCCAATTTATTTTTATTTGCCTCTCCATGTGCCTTTACTAGTTATTATTTTCATTGCATTGTGATCTGAGAAGGTTGCAATTATTTTTTCTTCTCTTTTCCACTTGTGTCCACTGTTTTTCTCCCCTAGTACACAGTCAATCTTTGTGAATGTACCATGTACTGCTGAAAAGAAGGCATATTCCTTTTTGTCCCTATTCATTTTTCTCCACATGTCTACTAAGTCCAATTTTTCTAAGATTTCATTCACTGCTCTTACCTCTTTCTTATTTATTTTTTTTGATTGATTTAACTAGTTCAGATAGAGGAAGGTTCAGGTCTCCCACTAGTATAGTTTTTCTATCTATTTTATCCTTGAGCTCCACTATGTTCTCCTTTAGAAATTTGGATGCTATGCAATTTCATGCATACATGTTGAATATGGATATTTCCTCATTGTCTATACTGTCTTTTATCAGGATGTAATTAACTTCCCTATCTCTTTTAACTAGATTTATTTTACTTTGGCTTTGTCAGATATCATGATTGTGACTCCTGCCTTCTTTTTATCAGTTGATGCCCAATATATTTGGCTCCTTCCTTTTACTTTCATCCTATGATTATCTACCTTCCTCATGTGTGTTTCTTGCAGACAGAATATGGTAGGGTCTTGGATTCTAATCCACTCTGCTATTCACTTGTGTTTTGTGGGTGAATTCATTCCATTCACATTCAGAGTTATGATTACTAGTTGTGTATTTCCTGCAATTTGGTTTCTACTGCTGATCCTGCCATTTCTTCTTTCACTATTTCCCTCTATACCAATGTTTGTTTTTAATCAACCCCCCTAGTTCCCGCCCTTATTTTAATTCCCTTTCTACCTTCCTCCCTTCTTATTCTTCCCCTTATTTTCCCTGTAGTCTTTCTAAAATTAACCTCCCCACCCTCTCCCTCCCTTGTATTGCTTCCCTCCCCACCTCCTCTATAGGGTACAAATCTATTCTCTGCCCCCAATGGATTGGATTGTTTTCCCCTCTGTGGCTCAATATCAAAGCACGTAAGAGTTGAGTATTTCCTATCTCCAACCTCTTTACCCTTCCAGTGTATCGATGCTATTCCCCCTCCCGCCATGGGCTTCTTTGTGACATATGAATTTACCCCCATTTTTTCTTTTTCCATTTCTTTTAGTATTAACCTCTCTTTTTTAGCTCTATTTGTATATATATGTATATATATACTTATACATGTATATGTATTTATTCATGCATATATCTATATACTTATTTATGTCTTGTCCTTTCATCCTATACAGGTTGTCACTCTTCCCTCTAAGTGTAATTCTTCTAGCTTCCCAGGTGATAACAACAGTTTTTAAGAGTTGCAAATGACTTCTTTTCTTATAGGGATACATATCATTTTAATTAATTAGTCTCTTAAAATTTTTTTGTTTTGTTTTTCTTTTTTCACTCTTTTTTAATTACCTTTTGATGATTCTCTTGAGTTCTCTGCTTAGATGTCAAATTTTCTGTTCAAGTCTGGTCTTTCCTTTGCAAAGTTTTTGGAATTCTTTTATTTTGTTGAATGACCATAATTTCCTCTGTAAGAATATAGTTAGTTTTGCTGGGTTGTTGATTCTTGGTTGTAGCCCTAGTTCCCTTGCTTTCCAGAATATCATATTTCATGCCTTTCGGTCCTTCAGTGTGGATGCAGCCAGATCCTGCATTATCGACACTGTGGTTCCATGATATCTGAATGAGTTTTTCTTTGCAGCTTGTAATATCTTTTCTTTGGTCTGATAGTTCTTGAATTTGGCTATAACCTTCCTGGGTGTTGTCAGTTGTGGATAAAGTACAGGACGTGATCTGTGGATTCTTTCAATCTCCACTTTTCCTTCTTGTTCTAGAATATTGGGGAAGTTTTCTTGAATAATTTCCTGTAGTATTGTGTCTAGGATTTCTCTTTTCTTGTGGTCTTCTGGTAGAACAATGATTCTTAAATTGTCTCTCCTCAAATGATTTTCTAAATCCTCTGTTTTGTGAATGAGATGTTTCATATTTTCCTCAATTTTTTCATTTTTTTGGTTTTGTTTTATAGTGTCCTGATGCCTTATGAGGTCACTTAATTCCAGTTGTTGTATTCTGGTTCTTAAAAACTGGATTTCATCCCCGGATTTTTGGTCATCCTTCTCTTTCTGGTCTGATTTTCTATGGAGGTCATCTTTCATCCTCTTTACCTCATCTTTCATCTCCTTTGCCTCATCTTTCATCTCCTTTGCCTCATTTTCCAGCTGATTAATTTTGGCTTTCAAGACACTGTTTTCTGTTTCCAGATGACTTATCTTGCTGTTAAAGTTGTCTTCAGCCTCTCTTAATTGTGTTTTGAATTGCATTTTGAGTTCTTCCCCAGCCTGTATCCAATTTCCTGGGAATTCTGATTTATCGTTTGCTGATCCCTCCCCCTCTGTTCCATTCACTGTATAGAAGCTATCAATTGTAATTTCTTTATTCTTTTACTGTTGTTTGCCCATATTGACTCCCTTCTTTGCTCCCCGTGTTTGTCTGTGCTCTTGCTTCTCTCATTTTTTTTTTTTATTTTGGTGGCTTCTGTCAGAGTCCCCTCTTAGAGGTTTGACAGAAGATCTCTCAGTGCAGTCTCTGGGGGAGAATTGTTGGGGGTTTGAGCTTCCTTGTCCACTGGAGGCTTTTGATTGGATTAAAGTCCAGCAGATAATAAGGGATGGGTGTGGAGCCTGAGCTTCCCTGAATTCTGAAGACTTTTGATGGGATTAAGTTCAGCTTGGTTGGGCTGGGTGTGCTCTGAGGCCAACACCCACCTCCTGTAAGGCTGGAGAAAATATGGAGGATCTCCATAGCTTTGGCCAGGCTTCCAGCTCTATGCTCCCTATCTAGCTCCTTTCCTGCCATCTGTGTTCCTTGGCACATCCCTGCCTGCAAGGTACATCCTCCATATCAGAACCTTTCCGTGCCCAGAAGTTCCTGCTGCCTCTGGAGTCTCAGCGCTCTTGGAGGGTGGGGGAACCCGAGTGTTCTCTGATTCTGGCTTTTGTGTGTGTGGGTGTGTGGGCAAACATTTTGAATTGAGTCCAGCAGGAGGGTTCCTTGTCTCTGTCTTGTTGTTAGGTTTGATTTTTAGTCCCCTAGGAGCATTCAGTTTGTGATCTTAAAGTAAGGAAGGGTAATCAGATGTGTGAACTTCTGCTTCTTCTATGCCACCATCTTTACTCCGCCTCCCCTCTTTCTCTTTTTTATTTAACTATCTCCTCTAAGCAATATAGCTCTTCTGGCTTAACTAGGAGTTTTCTGAATCTGCTTTCATGGGTAAAGAACTGAGTCAAAAATCTGCTCCAGTTAATATATACTGAAACTCTTTTCAAGTAGCTTCTGTCCTGGGCAAGGGTTGAGTGCAAAAACAGTTGTCAGTATACCTGTGCAGGCTTGGCTTAGAACTTCAAATGCTATCTATGGTCCTAGCCCTGACCTCACCTGACACCCAGCTCTCATTTGTGGCTCCTAGTAGCTGCTAGCATGCAGCAGTGGCCACACCCCGGGCAATGGCTTCGACAGGCCAGCTAAACCTTGTGAGGGTAGCCATCGGGTCATCGTGGACCCCTGGTGAACTAGGGCTTTGCTCACCCAGCATGTGAAGACTGCTTTGGCTGAACAGACGGAAGAAACCAATAAGAAGGTTTAAAGGCTGAGATGGCGACACAGCAAGGCACTGTGCGTGTTGGAGCACAAAAGACAACATGGCCATCCAATGCAGCTGAGGAAGTCTCCAGGTGTAATGACCTTTCTTGCCACTGGACCCAGGCTTCCAATGCCGAGAGAGTGGGACTGTCTCTGTGCATCAACTTTTCCACTTAAATCTTCATGCACAAGTGTCTTTGTGCACAAAAACACACAAAGACAATAGTCATCCTCGGTTATCGAGAGACTACTACTACTACTACCTTGGTAATCTGGGTGCCTCTATATAGAATCCATTGCTATTGGCTTGGGACTGATTCTGGAATCAGTTCTAGGTGTTTGAACTTCTGTCCTAGCTTGAATATTGAGTTTTTGAACCCAATCTATTGGTGTTTCATCATTCTGATTTTGTTCATTTGTCTAAAGGTCTAATTAGTGATCTTGGGATTAGAAGATTACCCACTGTAGGTTCTTTTCCTATTTCTCATTTACTGCCCTATTCCATGTCCTTAAATAATTCTTAGATAGTTGTAGATAGAGCTAGCTTATATTGGTTCCTTCTACTTCATTTTGGTTTATCTGCATCTAATTTTTTCCTACAAGGGAGGTTGCAAAATTCAGGTGCTGATTACAGCTGAGAAAAATTAGCAATTATGTGTATGTATACTTACACACTTAAAAAATACATATGAACCTGATATGTTATAAATGTGAAACCTCTATTGTTCTGTTTGACAGAACTGAATTATCTGGATTATTAAGTTTCTCTTGAAGTTAAACAATAATCTAACTTTTAGCAATGAATTTCAAGAGGTAAACATCTAAGCATAGGAACTTTGCTCTAATACAGTACTAGGAGAATAAGTTCAGGAAGTGAGCTAAAACAAAACAATTTTCTGGTTTTTACATGTCAAGGGTGAGAGCTTTGACTGTATAAACTGGCTAGCAAATCAAAGATTGAAGGGAAAAATAAGCCCAGTATTATTAAGAAGGAAAATATTTTTCTTTTACTCCTTTGAGTTATTTTCCTTTTATTTCTATGTTTTCCCATTTCCTTATCGATTTTAATTAATCTCATCATAGAATCATGAGCCCTGTGAACTTGGAGAATTTTTTTATACCTAAATAAATAAAAAGCACCTACATGCTTTTTCCTTTCTTTCCCAGATTGCCTGGATTTAATAATAAATTACTGTTTTCTAGCAGGATCATATGCAGAACTCTGATTTTGTTTCTTCCTCTGTTCATATCCTGATAATTGAGGCTGAATTCCCTTGTCTTTAATATGCCATATATTCTCCACCTGGCAAAGGACTCAGACAGATACAGATAAATACCCCGTAGACATACAGACAGAGAAACTGCTGTAATTGCTTTCATAATGACTCTCAGACATCAAAGGAAGGCAAATAATGGTATTTAACACTGTTTCCATTCTTTAGCTGAAATGTAATTTTATAGAGTTATTGTCAGGCAGTACAGTGAACGTACAAGTACAACTGTCATATTCTGCTCATATTAATTAGCTGCCCATGAGAGGTCCAGGCTCGTAATGGCAAAGTTCTCCTCATTTCAGATGGTCTGATATTCAGACAGAACCATACGTACAATAGCTTGATTAACATAGTTGCTTAGATCAGGTTTTCCCTGGGAGTGTGTCAATTGGCATTTTGAAGAATCAATTAATTAGCACTCAAAATAATCCATTCTTGGGTTAATGAAAGTGTTTTGTACAGCTGCAAAAAAAAAAATCTTACTCAAAGAAAAACTGAACCCTTCCAAAATACCAAAATAAAATTTAACGTTTGGGACTATATATTGTCCATTTCAATGTTCTGGTGAAAGCTCGTAAAAACAAATTGATATAATTTATATGTGCACTTTAATTCCAAAACGTTGTTTTTTGGCTTAGATTAGTTAATGAGTGGCTTATATGAGGTTATAGAAATTATAACTTTTATTTAGCATTTTTGTTTGTGAGGTCCATGAATACAGGGCTTTGAAGTGCGGAACTCATTCGTCAAAGGCCTGTCATTGGTACATACCAGCTGTGTGACTCTAGGAAAGTCATGTAGCATCAGAGACTCCAGGCAACTGAACTTTCTTAGGCTGTAAATTGGAATGGCCAGTTTCTAATTGTGGAGTTTCACTGATGACAATCCTCTCCCCTGATGGAATCGTGCATAGAAACCCTATGTCTCTATTTCCCAAGTGACTAGCAATGCTATGATTTAAACAGGGTAAGTGATAGCTGATATTTTACAACACTGACCATAGTTTCTAACAATTAGCCTTTGAAGATCATCTATTAGCTAACTTGTCCAAAATGACAGTGTTAGATAATAATACATATTAAATATCCATGTTCATCTGGGGTCAGTATTTGATTTTTATATAAATGATAATTACAAATGGAAGATATAAATGAATTTCAACTAATAGTTTACATTAAAGTTGTAATATCACATTTGTTTTGAAATTGACACAGTTTC
Organism: Monodelphis domestica; assembly: GCF_027887165.1. Lineage (NCBI taxonomy): Eukaryota > Metazoa > Chordata > Mammalia > Didelphimorphia > Didelphidae > Monodelphis > Monodelphis domestica. The sequence goes on from NC_077227.1 coordinate 138,780,225, forward strand.
TGGCAGAGAAGAATAGTGATATATGCAAACCTCCCCTACTAGATATAAGTTTTTACACACAAAAGAAAAATGTTTCTACAGTGAGAACCATGAATCATTATTTTTATTTCTTTAGTTTTTTGAGATCCATTTTATGTTTGGAATTGACAGATTGTAATAGCTCTATTAATTCCAAAATCATCCTGAGTAGGTCACAACATAATGTGTTCATAAAACCGTAGGCAGCTAGGTGGCACAGTGGATAAATCACAAGGCCTAGGGTCAGGAATAAGTAGCAATGGTGACTTATTAGCTGTGTGACTCTGGGTAATTTGCTTAACCTCTGTCTGCCTCAGTTTCCTAAACTATTAAATGAAGGTAACAATAGCACTTATCTTGCAGGATTATTTTGAGGATCAAATTAAATAGTATTTATAAAGTATTTAGCACAATACCTGGAACATATTATGTAACATATCAATGCTTATTCATTTCTTTCCTTTCCCATCATAACAATGTTCTGCCAGTGTGACTCACCTTCATTTAACAGTGTGAGTTTAAATTGAGAGTATTTATATGTAAACATTTTTCTTCAAGAATTTCATTAAATCAAACCAAATTGACTATTGTTCTTTATTTTTTTCAAAATTCTCTGGCATTAAAATAGAAAATTACTTTCTCAGTAATTCAAGTAGAGGAAATATAAGTTTTATATCATAAAATATGCCATTCTTAGAAGTGTGCTGGAGCCAGTTCTAACTTGCTAGTGAAAACCCATTTTAAAATATTAATTATAAATGAGAGAAAATGGTGTCTTCGTATTTTAGTCCTTACAGTCAAGCTGCAGCACAGCAGGACTATAGTGCTTAATGCAACTCAGCCAGCTCAAGGGTATCTGAAGACCACCCAGGCATATGGAAAACAAAGTTATGAAATCTATGGGCTGCCTACTGATGTCAACTAGACATAGACTCAGACAACTGCAACATATGGGCAGATAGCACATGTAATCTCTTATGGACAGATGCCAACAGGTTATACCACACCATTAAATCTCAGGCTCACAGGCAGTCTGTTTAAGGACATGGAATGGGGGTCTACAATGCCACCATTTATACAGTTATAAACACCCAGGCATCTCACAAAACAGAATCTGCATATGGCACCTAGCCTGCTTACCAAACCTATAGGCAGCAGCCAGCCACCCTGCACCTGAAAAAACCCAGGATGGTGGCAAATCTGATGAGAAGAGTTAGATTCAATCATAGCATATAGTTCACCCAGCCTTGGATGAGGATAGAACTACAGTTACCCACAGGTACCTAGCAGCTAGTCTATGAGGCCTATTGTTGTACCTCCATCCTATTCTCCAACCAGCTATTCCTCTATCCAGCCAATTAGTTTTAATCAGAACAGTTACTCCCATCAAAATACCTCTGGGCAGCCAGAGCAGCTATCTACAGCAGAGCAGCTATGGTCTAGAGAGCATCTATGAACAGTAGTTCCCACTAGGACAACCCCGTCCCAATACAAACTGGATTCTACAGACCATCTACAACTCAATATAGCCAATAGAGTAGTAGCTAGGGACAACAGAATGCATTCTGGCAGAATTTTTCATTTCAGTAGCGTGAGTCCATTGGTAGGTGTCTGGAAACTCTTTTGGACAGTGAGAAAACTGGAGCATGAATGTCCCTGATAACCAGGAAGATGAATGTAGAGATTTGATTGTGGAGACATGAGTAGAGGTGTGAGAGGAAGAGGAGGACTGAGTGGAGTGGGTGATAAAGAACAAGGTTGTTTGAATAAGACTGGTGGACCTGTGGAAGAAGGACCAGACCTTGACTTAGACTCACCTGTATATCTAAATGAAAAGTTGGAAAATAGTGTAATTTATGTGCAGGGTCTGAATGGAAGTATGATGGTTGATGAACTGGCAAACTTTTTTTTAAAAGTGTGAGGTTGTGGAAAACTACAATTAGGCAGTGAATGATAAATATTTACTTAGCCAAGGAAACTAGAAAACCAAAAGGAGATGCCATGGTGTCCCTACAATGACCCACCTGCAGTGAAGGCTACAGTAAAGTAAGACTTCCAAGGCAGCGAACTCAAAGTGTCTCCTGCTTGGAAGAAATTTCAAATGAATAGCATGAGGTGGCAAAGTACCCCCACAAAGGCAGAGAGATGCCTCCCCTTCTCCAAAGAGACCCTGGAGGTCCAGGCAGGCCAGGAAGTCCCTTGGGTCAAATTGATGATAGAAGAGGTGATAGCAAAGGTTTTTCATAAAAATGATCAATGGATTCCTAGAGAAAGCCCTCCAGAGAAGGAAATGTCTAACACAGAGCAGGGATTGGCAGGGCCCTAATACAGGCTGTGGTAATGAAAATTTTGTTTAGGGAACATAGCATAATCATCGTAAGGCCCCTAAACCTGTATGATTTCTTTCATCACTCTTTCCACCTCCAGGTAGTTGTCATGGGAGAGTTGACTCTGGGAACATGAGGGATGGGAGAAGTCATCTAATGGACCATGGTGGTTCTGCAGTATTTTCAGAGGAAGCCAAGGTGGAACTGGTGTTTAGAGAGGTAGAGAAATGGATCAAGGAAACTTTGCTTAAGTAAGAAGCGAAAGAGGTCCTCTTGAACTTTCCATGGAGCAAATGAGAAGAAAAAGGGGAAGGCATGAAGAACTCAGAAAATGAGAAAAAGGTGGGCATCTTCAGACAATCTTTGCAGAATTGCCCTGACTAGCTGAAGTAACTACAGAGTTGTACTTATTTCTAGACATACTTTAAACAAGAAAATGTTTAAAATTTGTAATTCAACATTTATAATTTGACCACAATATTATGTTTACTATTTATCCGTGCTTTAGTATATTTCAGCATTTGTGGAAAAATATTTCAAGTTAAATGACATTACCCTATGTTTCCTTTTCTTTTTTCAAGATGCTTGTTTTCAAACTAATGAGAAACGATTGTTGTGAGAAAGCTCACGAGGAGACATAGGAGAATTAACTATAACAATGTTAATGATCTGTGTTTTTTAAATAAAATTTAAATGTGTAAAAATTGTAATGTAAAATGTAATGCAAACCTCAGAAGTTGGCAATTTATAGAAATCAGGGTTTGACTTATTGTATGTTGATTGTCTAGGATTAAGAAAATAAAGATAGATTGACAGATAGAAAGATAATAGATAGATAGATAGATAGATAGATAGATAGATAGATAGATAGATAGAAAAATAGATAAATCTTACAATTTCTGGAGAGTCCGGTTGCTAAACTTTTATCAGCACACCTCTCTATTGCTCTATAAACCTAACTTGAGCTCAGCAGGACTCTAGTAGAAGGCTCACTGAAGGAAGTAATTACCAGAATGAAAGTGTAGTGACTATAGTCTAACAGCAATACTAATACTATTAACAAACATTATATAACAATATGCTTAATATCTAACATTTGTTTATGATATTTTATTATATTCAATAACACTATATTAATTTAGAAGTAATTTAAACAAAATGTATATAATGGTAGTTGTTTATATGGTATTTTAATTTTGTAAAGTACTTGGAATCCATTATCTTTTTTGAATCTCAAAATAATATTGAAGGTTCTTATCCTTTTATTTGATAAACAAAATTTCAGGGGGTGCAAGAAATTGAATGATAAAAAACATACCTTTATTTTTACAAACCTCCAACTGAAATTTAGCATTCAATTTACTTATGGACATAATCAACAAATATTATTCTGAGAAGACATTTACCATACAGACAAAGGGGTCTAAAACATACAAAAAATTAAAAACCCTTGCAATAAATAAATTATAGTATCATAAGTCTACATCACTCAAAATAAAATAAATTTGCTTAAGTAAAACTACAGTTGAAAGGAAGTATGTTGTCATTATTAAAAGTCAGAAATAGTTGGAGTACCCAGTTTAAAGACAACAGACTTCAATTGAAATTTCACCTTTTCTCTTTATTAGGTAGTAAGTGGACTTTCTGACCTTAGCAAGTTATTACACTTTTCTGCACTTTAGTAATCTATAAAATGAATTGTTTGAAACAATTACAGAGGAAATTTTCTTAACTATCCTAAGGTCAATGTTTCAATCTTGCTTTTGTCACACAGGGGCTATGTTATTGTGGAAACATCATTTAATTTCTTTCAGTGTCCTAAGGAACCAGCTGAAATGATAAGTTTTGAATGAATTTGCTAGTCTAACACATTGATAGAAGGTTTCTTCTTATGACCTATGAAATCACAGTTCGACTCAAACCCCTTCCTCCTCTAGGTAGCTAGAATATCAATAATGAATTAAAATATATCTTAAAAATAATTTTTTAAGTTTTTCTGTTAATTTCTTCCTCTTTCTCTTCTTCATTACATCATCATAATAATAACAATAATAAAATTGGTTGGGATGTGAATGAATCAGGGAATGCATTTTCATAGGTAATAAATAACATGAGGGCAAGTTTTATTAAACTACCATTTGAATAATGATGAGGCTTTTATGATCTGAAATATTTATTAGACAACAAAGAACAAATTTTTAAGAGAAAGATGAAATAATTTTTGTAGAAATATATCTCATGATATTCTAAGATGGAAATATCTACTAAACTTGTAGAATGCATTTGAAATCTCTAAATATAGTCTTCAACATCAATTCATTAAATTGAAAAAGTCTTGGGCTTGCTATGCTACACCTTGTGCTATACGCTACACCTTAAATCTTCCACCTTTTTTGGAATGACACTCTTTATGAGAGAACATCGTTCTTTTGTACTGATTTTAGTGAATGATAGTGAAGTTTCCATGCAGTATATTTATTGCTTATATATTTCTTTATTTTTAGAGTCTTTCAAAAAAGCAAAATGGTCAAATTTCATTGTCATTGCTTGTTATGGATGTAAGCCAGAAATGAGATCTCTTCCTTTTTCCACTAATCAGCGTCCACCATATCTGCATGCTCATTTTCTGATCGCTGATGAGGCGACAAGGTCATTGGACGTACAAGTGCTGATTTAAAAACAGACATGAGAGTGAGATCGAGGTTAGTTGGGTCTATCAGAGCTGTCAATCAATTAATGAAAATTATTGAGCAAGGACACTGTGGGGGAAATGAACAGAAGGAATGAAAATGACCATGGAGACACAACATAGGGAAAACGACAGAACTGACTAAATGTGCTCACGTGAGTGCTAAAAACAGACATGCTCACATCACAAGTGAAAGACAGCTCCGAGAAACAGTGACTGGAATATGTTGGTGCCCACAGGCTCACAGGCTGACAGCTCTTGCCTTTTGCCCAAAGGTACACCAATGAACACTGCAATTTCTGAGTCAATAGAGAGAGAAGCAGAATGCATGCAGAATATTTTATTAAGAGGCTAGTAACCTATGGCAAAGTTTTAAGGTGTTTTAAAGATCTAATTGTTCAGGCTAAAGTTTGGAGTAAATAAAGGCCAATAGTCCAACATTTCAAATTAGTTGAGGGGAAAAATATTACATTTTTACCTGTAAATAAATGGCAGATATGAATAAGAAAATAGGACACTACTAAGGGGACCCACAAAAGCCCACTTAAAAGCTGCTCTATCACCATGGTACACCAAGTACTGGCACAAGACAAGAGTATACTGTTTATCAGTACAAAAAAGAAATAATTTATAACTTGATCCTTGGAGGTGGTAGGACAGAGAATTTTTTTTAAAAGACAAAAAAAGGAAGAAAGAAATGAGGAGAGAAAAAATGCCAGTATGTTTGTGTGAATGAAAGATAGTGAGGGAGAAAAATGAAAAGACAGCGAAGTCAGAAGCAGGGAGATACTGACACCAAATCTCTGCAAAGCGTTCAAAATTCTCCAGCTGCCACGCTTTTAATTTGCTACCATTCTAATTAAAATGCAAATTAAATTTATAATTAGCATCAGCGCTTTCTAAAGAAACCTCCTTGTGTGCAGCACAAACATATGGGACGATGCTATAGTGTAAAGTTTGTAAAACAGAAGTATTGGCTCAAATGGGAGGATGGACATTTTTACTGGAAATAAGTTTGGGGGCTGGAATGTGGCACAGAGTGGATTGGAACCTGGTTAGCTCAATCAACTTGAGGTGTTTGTTCTTAAGGGAGGGAAGTGGTCAGTGTTTGTCCTGTTGTGACAAAAGGACTGCTGAATATGAAAGATCTGTCCTGGAGTTACTTCTTGTTGAATCAGGTGTCAAGGGTCATCCTGCATGTCATTGGTATTGTATAGATGATGCCAAAAAGGCAAAAGGGGTCAGAGCTTCTAATCAAATAGTCTATGCCCAAAATTAACCGCTGCTTGCTTCCAGATAATTAATTTAAAAATTGATGGGAAACAAAGTACTAAAATTACATCATAATTCACACATTTTAAAGGTAAGCTGGTTACTGAGTGATCCTCAAAACAGATAGGTGGGTGAGGGTCGAAGAAAGGAGAGGTAGCCAAAGGCTTAATTTGTAGGACACCAAGTTTACAGAAGTTCACAAATGAAGCAAATTATTGATTTCTTCATTGCAAAACCTTTCAAGTCATGGAGTGTTGGGACACCTGCCTCAGCATCGCAGTTGTGTCTGTTGAGGCACACAATGCAAAAGCAGTCTGGATGCCAGTGGTTCCATCTGCAGGTAGCATGCATGTAAAAGGCTTGATGACAACAACTATGGGACAAAAGTGCCTTTCATTTTCATAATGTTTTGTTGAAGGGGCAGTTTTATGAATTAGAAAAATAAAATCTATGATCTGCAGTATAATAATTGCTTTACTTTCTAGTTCAGAACCATGCACAGCCCAAGTGCTTTTAATATTCCAGGGATTCTGCTTTATCTATTAGCCAGGCTCTTCATCAGATATTTTAAAATTTGAATGTAACAGGAATGAATATTTCATGGATGTGTGTTAAGCTGTTATTAAACTATAATGTAAGGCAGGATTGTAGGAATATTTTTAGAAGTCAAAAAGTCAATTAAAATGATAAGCCTGTAATATCACTATTGTGGAGCAGTACCAAAATGCATTTCATATGCATGGAAGGTTTTCAACTACCTTGCATTTGGGTGTGAAGAAGGACTGTTACATATTCAGAGGACTGTGTACTTCAATTTCATTAGTAACACTTAGGTTCAATTTTAGGCAGAGATTAAATGTAAAGTGTTGGTGGAAAAAAATTTACCTGACTTGCATTTTTTTAATGGGGTATAAAAAAGACAACATTATTCTATTGTGAATGAGATGGACTTAACTTAAAGATAGTATTGTCACCTGGAAGGACAAATTTATTTCTTATAAATGAAGGGTGACTATATAATCCATAATAAAACTGACAACACTTTTTGCGTAGACAAAATTTGTTATGGATAGGAGAGTTTGGAAGTATTTGAAAATAAGAGTTGGAATAAGTAAAAACACAATATTCATGAACTATTTATATGCCATAAGTTAAGACAACATTTTAGAAGATTGATTTTTAAATACTTTTCCTTCTCTCTAGGAAGTCTTTTATTATATTTTACTTGTTATTTGAAAAAAATGTTTGGAGTGTGAGTAATTTTCTTTCTTTTCTTTAGGAAGGCAAATGAAATTTAAAAAAATATTGATTTCTCATCCAGAATGCAATGTAAGCAAAAGTAAGCACTTGGATGATTTACCAAATTAAACAAGATGATTTCCTGCTGTAACCCTTGCTTTGTCAATGGCCATTGTCAAAAAATGAGGTTTTAAAAGTTGATCATGTTAACATACTTGACCAAACCTAATTAATCAAGACTTTGGCAAAAAAAAAAAGAAAGAAAAAAGATAGGGTGAGCAATGTTATGGATTTTATCTTATGACTCAAAACAAATAAAGTTTCTTATTTCTTCCTGGTGTAAGTGTCCATGTTGGATGCCAGCAGCCTAAATACGTCTTCTGTGAACCAGACAAAAGCTTGAACACTGTTGCATAAAAGCATTGCTTTGTTTAACTTCTAATTGTTGTTCTTCTCTTATTCAGAAAATGAATTCACCTTTGTCGTAGTTTCATGAACCGCTGGGTAATCAAAATTATTATGCTGCCACCTGTTGTCTGTTAATTATTCTGAGAAGATACTCATAAATCATAACACTGGACAATCAATCAGACTGTCAGGGTCCAGGTCAAAGGGCATACATGGAAAGTTATAGGTCACCCACAGGGTGTGAAAGATCAGGGTTTTAGAGCATCACTCATTGTCAAGGAATGTTGAGAGAAGTGCCATCCAAACAAAAGACAAACTAAAGTACAGAAGAATTCAGACCCGAGGATAGGCTTTGGCCTCTCAAACAAAGGGAATCAAATTGACATGTCATTACATTGCTGATCTGACACCCAGCAAGATTGTCTCCCAATGGCTTTAACTCAGACACTTTGTGTGGAAACCAGGGTTCCTTTTGGAATGTTCCATAGGGCTATGGATTTGGAACATAAAGTCAGCCCAATGCATTCATCAAGGGAAACACAATATGTCACCCTGCAGTTGATTGCAAGGGTGCTTTGGAATGTCTCATTTCCTAAATTAATTTGGTTTCAAGTATACATTTTCTTTGTAGTTTGACAAGAACTTGAACCGCATTAAACATCTCTCAACTCATTCATAGTGAAACTTCTGTATCTGAAATAATATTATCATGCTGAAAAGCAAGCATGTATTGATGGAAATCACTGATTTAAAACCTGGCTAGGGGTAAATTATTTTTGATGTTGTGGAAGTGTCTTTAGTATAAAACATAATAAAAATATAATAAGGAGAAGGCTGTAGGAGACAAAACGAATGAATGCTCCAGTTGTGAGATGTACTTACTGCTTGCTGCCTGCTGTTTGAATTAACTTGCTATTAGAATGATTTTCTGTAAAATTTACCATTAATGGCCCTGGAAATTGTAAAAAAAAGTTATACCAATTTTTTTTTCCTACTAGTTGAATTCAAAGGATTTGGTTATTTCTGGGGACCAATTACAGTAATAATTTTGCTGGACACAATCAATACAGTTACTCTGATCCTTCTGTTACCTTTTGTCAATTCTGATTTCAATTATACAGGCTTCTTTTAGATTACATGCCATTACTTTGCTCGGGACTAGGTATAGACATTTACGAGAAATGAATGACATGCAACTTAAGTCTTATTTTTCAGGGAATGTTCCTGTAATTTTTTCATATGATTCTATGATCCTGGAAACAGAAGACACATCAAGAAATGATCTAGTCAAGCTGTCTAATTTCAGGAGATGCAATATATTATCACATTGTACAGATGGGGCAGTAGACCTTAAGCTGTTAACCTTAAGGCTCTAAGGTCACAGAAAGAGTGGTAGTCAGAGGAAATCCGGTAATGGTAGTGGGGACAAGAAGGTACAGGAAAAGGAAAAGGAGGATGAGAAGGTAAAAGAGGGGAAAAGAAGTAGGATGATGAGAATGACAAAAAAGTAGGAGCAAGATGAAAAAGATTATAAAAATGGAGTCTTTTAAAAGATCTGTGATCTTAGTGGTGTGGGTAACTTGCCCACACTTTCTTATTATATATGATTCCTTTTCACAATCTTCCAGAGTTCCTTATGGAGAAATTACCCAATATGCCATGGGCCTTCTTTTAGAGATTATTACACTTCATGAAAACCAGGGAAACCCTAAACTATGGTAACTCATAAAACAAAGAAAAAAATGCTCTCATTCCAGTGTGGGTGGCTTACTTCCAGTTCAGTGAGTACAAAGGCTACTGGCAGAAAGGGACTAAGGATGCTAGGGACACATTTATATATTACTTTAAAGTTTAGGAAATGTTTTCTTCACTACAGTTCCCTATACTTCATACACTACTATGAAGTATAGAAAACTTGCATCACTCACAAATCAGTTTCAAAGATAGATGGAAGATTTATTTATTGGAAAAAGAGAAATAAATATTTTGCAATGGCCTGATTGAATTTTATTATATACAGGTATTAGTATTTCCATTTTAGAAATGAAGAAAGAGACTCAGAGAGTTTAAGTGATTCAGGCTAGGTTATACATTAGCACTGTATTCCTTTTAGGAGGAGTTATTATTTCCTAAAAGTAGCAATGCCTTTATGCTTTATTTTAATAAAGCTTCCATTTGGCTTATTGTACTCCATATACTTACACTTAAGTAGCACAGTGTCTAAGGAAGTAAGAGATATTTTATATAGTCTAAACTACTTGCATTTAGGGAACTTTGTGTCAAGACTATTGATTCATCTAGAAGAAATATCATTCTAGATGTCTGGTGGAAGACTGAATCAATTAAAAATGGGAAAGGCTAAATGGAGGGCTACAACACAAATATATTTGGCCATAACTTTACACATTTGTGTGCATATACAAATCTCTCTGCTTTTGAACTAGATGTATAAAACAAGTTATCTCAGTCATTTCTTAAAATCAATAGTTTTTGTCATATAAATTTGCTTCAAACTGATTATACTGTAAATATATAGGACTTATTATATATTGAACATAATGGAAATCTAACAAGCATTTTGGATCTTAATCCTAACTCTGTCATTAGATTTTTTTCTTTGCACTTACCTTCTGAGTTAGAATTCATAGCTGGCATAAGTTCCAAGGCAGAAGAACATTAAGGGACAAGCAATTGGGGTTAAGTAACTTGCCTGAAACTAGATTTGAACCCAGGACCTCTAATCTTCGGGTCTCCTGCTCTATCCTTTGAGCTACCTAGCTGTTGTTGTTCCTAGCTTTTTATATGACCTTGACTAACTCACTAAATGTCGCTAGGTTTTAGTTTTCTCATTGGGAAAAAGAATGAAGTTGCGTTAAACATTTCCTCTTGAACTGCAATATTGTGATTCTATGGGTGAAAAGTATAATGGCTTTGGAATATCTGCTCAAAAGAATTCAGGCTATACATAAGATCATAGATTTAATCCTGGAGGAGATTCTAGAATTCATCAAAGCCAACACTTTCATTTCACAGGAGGTAACTGAGGCCCAAAAAGATTTACTGACTCACCCAGAGTCACATCAGTTAACGAGTCTGAAAGCAGTATTTGAACCCACATATTTGTGATTAGAAATAGAAGGCTACTGGAGTTTCTTACTCATTCTTCACTCTAGACCTCTTTGGCAGTATGGTGCAGCCTATAAACCCTTTTTCATTATTATGGTCTTAAACATATTATATAAAATACAAAAGAAACTAATTAGATTGTAGTTATAAAAATAATCATATTTTTAAAAATCACATTCATAATTAGGTTAGAACAATGCCTTTTATAATATACTATAAAATCTAGTAATAGTATAAATATTTAGTGTACTAATAATAACTTAGAGACAAAAAATAAAAATTTTCAGGTGAATCCAGGCAAGTCCCTTTAGCTTAGGTGTTGGGAGACATACTTCACTTTTAATATAATTGTTTCTAACACTTACATCAGTGGTAGAAAATTCAAATAGAAATGGAGAGCACAAATAAGTATATAGGGATCCATATAGACCACATGACTTAGTTTTAAAATATATGATTATCTATGTTTTATATTCTATTATATTTTTAGATTTTTTAAATTATTTCCCAATTACATTTTAATCTGGCTTCAGCCACACTTGGGTTGTGGACCACACACCCCTAGCTGTGTTTTTGACACTTTTGAGTGATATAATATTTTTACATCATATTATTTATTCCTCAGAACAGCCTTGTGAATTAAATTCTATTACTATTATCATCTCCATTTTACACTGAGGAAATCGCACAGAGAAGCTAGGAATATACTCAAGGTAACAATTTCATGTCAAAAACACCACTTAAATATAGGTTCCACCTGATTCTGATGAGTTCAGCTACCATATTACTTCTCAATATAAATATGAAGATTATTTTGTGGGGGAAAATTTCCAATGTATATGAGAATAGTCAATTAAATACAGAATGATGGAAAGATTATTTTTCTGTGAGGTCATCAATATTTATTTGAAACTGACTTTAGAGTGATAGTAAACAAGTTTGAGATAAGATGAAATGAATAGGAATACAGCTACATTTTGAATATTAAATATAAATATACATATGTTTTAACTACTTTTTAGTTTTTCTAGTGATTTGCTTGGAATATATTAACCCCAGAAGGCATTAATCCCTAAGGAAGAAATGTTACGCAATGGAAAAAGCACCTGTGATCAGAAGACATAGGTCTGAATCCTCACTTTGATACTAAAGAGCTAAACATGGGAAAATCAGTGAATCTCTATTTCCTATTAAACTAATGTTAGTTGATTACTACAAAGAGGAGACCAAAAGAGCCACGAAAAATGCTTAAGAAAAAGGATCTTTCTACTAAATAAATATATGCAGTAGCCAAGCATTATACTATCTAAGAATATGAACTTTTATACAAGTTTTACAGATGTTAAAAACTGTGAGAAATATGAATGCAAATTAAGTTTATGGGAAGGTTGATGAGATCATTTTAAGATAGGTAATCCAAAGAGCATGTGTGAATGAAATTATAACATCAGACAAAAACTGGGCAAAAGATATACCAATAATTCTACAACAAACCCTTTCCTCCATTAATGGGGCCACTACATTGAGACTCCAACAATGTCATCATTATATACTACAACAAGGAAGTGGAAATGACACTAAAGAAAACAGTGATAAGAAGAGTGGCAATATTGTTCTTTCTGTTTAAAAGAAGGCTAGAATATTTGAAAGATATAAGTACAGAGGTAACATGACCCTCTGGTTATTAGCATCAAATGAGATATAAAACAGGGACATTTACTAAAGCTCTTCAAATATTAATTAGGGATATTTTGCATAAAGTACAGATTGAAGATTTTGAGGTTCTGTAAATACTCTTATTTGAAGATAAAATTGCCTAGAAACATTGCAGATCTACTGAATTAGATACATAACTACTAAAAGCAAAAGTTAACTTTAATCATCCATACAAAAAAAAAGACACGTGAAGAATATATATTGTCTAAATTATAGCATGTGGTTGGTTGGATCACTTTAAAGCTGGTTCATTTGTGCAAGTATGTATGCTTGCATATCTGTATATATGAAAACATACATATATTATTGGAGCTTAAAATGCACTAAAATTTTTGGGAAAGCCTGTATATACATATATATATATATATGTACATAGATAGTTGATGCTACTGGATACAAATGACAAGGGGACATAATTTAATAAGAGGAGAAATCTAGATTTCTTCTGACAAATTGACAATGATTTTGATAATACCAAGTTTCACTCTGAAATTAAGACCTATCTTTTAAATAGAAATATTCCTCTGGAGCTGCGATGATGGTGAAACATTGAACATTTATATCTCTAAAATATTAAAACCTTTAGGGCATTCAAAGAGCATTAGAAATCTCTTGTTTCCTGCTCACAGTATACAAGAACAATGGCATATTTTTTTTTAGAAGAAGCCATATAAATTAAGTTATAGAAAACCTTGACTATAGAATGAGGCAGGTCAGATATATAGCTAGAGGAAAGGATAGCCAATAGGGTGTCCACACATTCCATTCATATTCATACAATATCAAGAGTTATAGAGGAAGAACTCTAACATGTTGAACAGAATCTTTGTGGAGGATTTAAGGGAATATATGAATAATAATTGAAATTGAATTAAAACTGATAGCATAGATGGGATGTGTTTTTTACTATTGAAAGAAGCACCTATAATCATGAGAAGGCAGAATCATTGAAACATCCCAGTACCACCATCATCACCACCACCACCACCAATACTACTATTAACATATATATGTATATGTTAGAAAGCATTTCCATATGTTCCTTTTCAAATTTCAGTACTAAAACGCCACTCAAAATTCTGTCTTCAAAGATTAATATATGTTGGGCTAACAAAATTCCCAATTCTATAACAAGGGGTTTAATAATTTCAATTTATTCTAGTAAGACCACATCTTAAAATATTAATTTAATTCTTGTTGCAAAGGTTTCCTGACTCTATGTTCTGTGTTTTATTACATCAAGGTAAGGTATTCTAGGTCCAATCTAGGATATGATGATTATATATTTGACTTTAATTGTTGCTTTTTCAAGTTCGACATTAAGCAAACAAAGTTAGATACATTGATTTTACAAAAATAGTGTTTCATTTGAACAACAGAACAAAACACATAAAATAATATAATTTTCATAGTGCACAAGGATCTTAGACATCATCTGGTTCACTTTTCCTCATTTTATGAAAGAGAATATGAAAACCTGGGGAAGTTAAATGACTGAAACTGAGAGAAAGACTATAAGATGGTCCTAATAAAACCTAATCCATGAATCTTGTTAGGTTCGATGTCTGATTTTCCTTAAATTATTCTTAATTATATTTAAGACTAGGTGTGGTTTAAGGGGAAAAAAGGAAATCAAATGAAAATGTGTAATTTTCATCTTAAACATTTTATGATTGATTTAGATATCAATAAATTAAAGTTGAATTAAATATATCTTACTTTCATAATTTTTAATATTCTGCTCCTCCCATAAAAGGTTAGTTATGAATATATTTCAAATTAAGCACACATCACATATGAAAATAAAAATTTTTCCATGAGGAAAAATATTGGTGTGATTATTCTTTTTAACAAAAATGTTCATAGTAAAATCCCCTCATAAGACATTCCCTCCTCAGTGGCTCAAAGTATAAATTGATTGATGAAAAAATCAATGTATACTCAACTTTGGAGACTACTTTTTTTTATATAAAGTGAAATATGTAAGTAGTAACTCAATTTGGAATCTTTTCCTGTATCACAGATAATCATAACTAGTTTATAATGATATGGCCCTTGGATTCATATCACTCAGAGATAATGAAATCTATTGGAACTTAAGGTCTTTTGGTAGCAATTAAATACCAACTACAATTTTGGGTTTTGTAATAAGCTACTAGAGCTTAACAAATCATGCTCTCCAGGTGATTCTACAAGGTATGATTGGAAATTGCCACATACAGCATCAAGAGAAGTTTTCTTTGTTTTTTCAATTTCTAAGATTTAAATGAATATTCCCCTAAGGCCAAAGACTGTGTTTTCAGTCTAATATATTGACATACTTGGAACACATTTTTTGTGTGTGTGGATATGTATGGATATGTGTTTGGGGATATTGCCTCTTCTTAAAATGCTATCCATAACTTTATGAAAACTGTAGGTACTAATTTTCTCATTTTATGCTTTATTATAATTTGTAAAGATTGAGTCTCAAAAGTAGGTGTGGAAATCATCAATTAAACTTATTTCAGCCTAGAGGAACTATTGTTCCAATCATAACAATGAATCTATCCTAGAGAGAGATAATATGTTTAAGAGGAAGTATGGTTATAATCATAATTTTGGCTGAAACATTAAAAAATATTCATTGAATAAATCCTGCCAGTTGTCTAATATCAGAGGAATCAAGAAGATTAATTTTGTCCTTTATAAAATTCAAATAATGTTTTAATTAGTGGAGTTACCATCAACTATCATTAAATATTATGCAAAGTTTCATTCTTTTGGTGTCATAAACACTAGGAACTCTTACACTAATGCATTATTGCATAAAAATTAAAATAATAAGTTTATTAAATTGTAGATTTTAATCTTTTAGTTCATTCCATTCCTATGTTCCTGATCTAATAATCATCATATTTCAAATTCCTAAATGGATTTGTGGTCTCATTAATTGGCATCTTCTTTCTAATGCTTGACTATTCTGCTTATATTTTGTCCATGTCTTTTTATAATTTTATTAAACATGCTAGAGACTGCTTGCTTCCTCTCAACATCATGAAGGCAACAATACAAAATGTACTGGCTCTTTACCTGTCATCCCTTGACCTTGCCACATGACTAGGTCATCTTTCCTTATTATTCATTTCTGTGATAACATCTATTCTTCCTCTTCTTCTATGAATTTCTTCAATGACTGTATATTGAAGGCTTCTCATGCCTATGATTTGCCTTTCCATTTTCCTCTGTATAACATCCCTCTTTAGCATTCCAGATATTGTTTTACTAAATGGTTTGATTATGTACAATTACCCAGGTAGAATGTTAGTACTAAAACTATGGGCCTCTATTTACATTGGAAACATGGGGTCATTAAAAGAGCTTTGCAATTTCCCAGAGGCAATGCACTTGTTCTTTTTTCTCTATTGAATTCTTTTGAAGAAGGACAGCATATGATTATGAGGATTTTTATCTGATAAAACTGCTTAAAGAATATCTGGAAAGAGATTCAACTAAGTAAAGTCATTCCAAGAAGATATGAAGATTAAAAAAATTGAAGTACAATGAATAAAAAACAGAAAAGATGTGTAAAATTGGTATAATAAGCTTTATACCATCAATAACACTGGATTCCAGCTCAGAAAAGAAAGAACAATCATATCAATTGGAGTTGAAAATTGTATAATGCCCTATAGAGAAGTAGAAGGGTTATAAAAAGTCTGGTGGAGAGAGGAGAAATACAAGGGAGGGAGAGATTAGGGTCATTTAAAAGGCACTATAGTATGAGGGGAATAATAATAAGGGAGGGGTGGGAAAGGGAGTAATATTAGGGAGGGAAAAGAGAGGAGACTGACTAAAACTGAAAAGTTGGAGGGGAGGGTAAGAAGAGAAAAAGCAGAATCAAAGAAGGAAGTCAAAATGGAGGGGAATACACAGATGTTAATCATAACTGTGAATGTGAATGGGATGAACTCACCAATAAAAAGGAAGCAGGTAGTAGAATGGATTAAAAATCAGAAACCTACCATATGCTGTCTACAAGAAACACATTTGAGGTAGGTAGACAGACACAGGGTAAGGGTAAGAGGGTGGAGTAGAATTCACTGGTCTGCAACTGAGACAAAGAATGCAGGAGTAGCAATTATGATCTCAGATAAAGCTAAAGCAGAAACAGATCTCATTAGAAGAGATAAGGAAAGTTACATTTGATTAGGGTATAAATAATGAAGAAATAACAGTAATCAGCATATTTGCACCAAATGGTATAGCATTCAGATTTCTAAAGGATAAATTAAAGGAGTTTAAGAAGGAAACAGAGGGTAAAACCATACTAGTTGAGTACCTCAACCTTTCCCTATCAGAACTAGATAAATTGAACCCAAAAAATAAATAAGAAAGAAGTAAGGGAAGTGAATGAAGTGTTAGAAAAATTAGAGCTAATTGATATCTGGAGAAAAATAAATAGGAATAAAAAGGAATATAACTTCTTTTCATCAGCACATCACATATACAAAGATTGACATTGTATGAGGGCATGAAAACATTGCAAACAAATGTAGGAAAGCAGAAATAATAAATGCGATTTTTTCAGATTATAATGCAATAAAAATAATAATCAATAAGGGCTTAGGAAAAGGAAAAATTAAAGTTAATTGGAAACTAATCTAATTCTTCAAAATTGATGAATCAAAGAAACAATTATTGATTTCATTGAAGAGAATGACAATAAAGAAATAACATATCAAAATCTATGACATACAGCCAAGGTAGGACTCAGGGAGAAATTTTTATTCCTGAGTACATATACCAATAAATCAGATAGGGAAGAGGTCAGTGAATTGGGCATGCAACTTTAAATAACCTAAAAATCCCCAAATAAAAACCAAATTGAAAATCCTAAAAATCAAAGGATAAATTAATAAAATTGAAAATAAAAGAACTATTGAACTAATAAATAAGACTAGGAGCTCATACTTAAAATAAAACAAATAAAATAGATAAAATCCTGGTTAATCTAAAAAAAGAAAGAAGAAAATAAAATCAACAGCATCAAAGTTGAAAAGCACAATCTTACCTCTGATGAAGAAGAAATTAAGATAATTATTAAGAACCATTTTTCCCACCTTTATGGCAATAAATATGACAATCTCCGTGAAATGAGTGAATATTTACAAAAATATAAACTGCTTTGATTAACAAAAGAGGAAACAGAATACTTAAAAAAAAATCCCAGTTCAGAAAAATAATTTGAATAAGCCATCAAGGTATTCCCTAAGAAAAAAAATCCCCAGGGCCAGATGGATTCACATGTGAATTCTTTCAAATATATAGAACAACTAATCTCAATACTATATAAACTGTTTGACAAAAGAAGCAAAGGAGTTTTACCAAATTCCTTTTATGTCACATAGTACTCATTCCAAAGCCACGTAGACCAAAAAGAAAGAAAACTATAGACCAATCTCCTTAATGAACATAGTTGCAAAAATTTTAAATAGAATACTAGCAAAAAGACTCTAGCAAATTATCACAAGGATTTTCCACTATGACCAGGTTGGATATACACCAGGAATGCAAGAATGTTTTAATTTTAGGAAAACCATCCCCATAATTGACCTTATCAATGATCATACCAATGGAGAATACATGATCATCTCAATAGATGCAGAGAAAGCCTTTGACAAATTATAACATCTATTCCTATTGAAAATACTAGAAAGTATAGGAATAGAAGAGCCATTCCTCAAAATAATAAACAATATATCTTTAAAACCATCAGCAAGTATCATCTGCAATTAGAGAAGAAAAAGAAATTGAAGGGATTAAAGTATGTAATAAGGAGACTCTTTGCAGATGATATGATGGTATACTTAGGGAATCTTAGAAAAATCAACTAAAAAGGTAATGGAAATAATCAAAAACTTTAGCAAAGTTATAGTATACAAAACAGACCCACATAAATCATTAGCATTTCTATATATTTCCAACACATCCTTGCAGCAAGAGTTAGAAAGAGAAATTCAATTTAAAATCACCCTAGACAATATAAAATAGATAGGAATCTATTTGCCAAGACAAACACAGGATTTATATGAAAACAACCACAAAACATTTCCCACACAATAAAAACTGTATTTAAATAATTTGAAAAAAACATTAGTTGTTTATGGGTAGGATGAACTAATATAATAAAAATGACAATCCTACTCAAATAAATCTATTTGTTTAGTGCCATGCCTATCAAACTACCAAGAAACTTTTTTTTTTTTATAGAATTAAAAAATATATAAGAAAGTTCTTTGGGAAGATCAAAAGATCAAGAATATCCAGAGAGCTAATGAAAAAAAATGCAAAGGATTAGGCCTAGCAGTATCAGATCTTTAACTGTACTATAAAGCAGTGATCATCAAAATAATATGGTACTGGCTAAGAGACAGAAGGGTGGATCAATGGAATAGACTTGGGGTAAATGACCTCAGCAAGATAGTGTGCAATAAACCCAAAGATTCCAGCTTTTGGGACAAGAACCCACTATTTGACAAAAACTGCTGGGAAAATTTGAAAATAGTGTTGCAGAAATTAGGTTTAGATCAACCTCCCATACCCTATACTGAGATAAATTCAGAATGGGTAAATGATTTAAATATAAAGAAGGAAATTATAAGTAAATTAGGTAAACATAGAATAGCATATCTCAGTTTTAAGGGAAAGGAAAGAATCTAAGTCCAAGCAAGAGATAGAGAATATTACAAAATATAAAATGAATAATTTTGATTACATTAAATTTAAAAGGTTTTGTACAAACAAAACCAATTCAACCAAAATTACAAGGACAGCAACAAATTGGGGAAAAAATCTTTATAACAAAAACCTCTGACAAAGGTCTAATTTCTCAAATTTATAAGGAGATAAGTCAATTATACAAAAAAAATATCATGCCATTCCCCAATTGATAACTGGTCAAGGGTCATGTATAGATCCTTTTTGGATAAACAAATCAAAATTATCAATAAACATGGAAAATGTTCTAAATCTTTCATAATTAGAAAAATGAAAATCAAAATAACTCTGAGGTACCACCTCACATGTATCAGATTGGCCAATATAATAGTAAAGGCAAATAATAAGTGTTGCAGGGAATGTGGCAAAAATGGAACACTAATATACTGCTGGTGAAGTTGTGAATTCATACAACTATTCTGGAGAAGAATTTGGAACTATGTCCAAAGGCCTTTAAAAGACTGTCTGCCTTTTGATCCAGCCATACCACTGCTGGGTTTGGATCCAAAAGAGACAATAGGGAAACATACCTGTAAAAAATATTTGTAGCAGCACTCTTGGTGGTGGCAAAAATTTGGAAAATGAGAGGGTGTTTCTTGATTGAGGAATGGCTGAACAAATTGTGGTATATTATGTTTATGGAATGATTATTTTGCTGAAGGGAATGATGAACTGGATGAATTCCATGTGAAGTGGAAACATCTCCAGGAATTTACACAAAGTGAAAGGAGCAGAACCAGGAGAACCTTATACACAGAGACTGATACACTATGGCACAACCTAATGCAACAGACTTTTCTACTAGCAGCAATGCAATGACCCAGGACAATTCAGAGGAACTTATGAGAAAGAACACTATCCATACCCAGAGAAAGAACTGTGGGAACAGAAACACAGAAAAAAAAAACAACAACCCAACAACATATGATTGATCCCGTGGTTTGATAGGGATATGATTAGGATTTTGATATTAAAAGATCATTCTATTGCAAATATGAATAACATAGAAATAGGTTTTGAACAATGATACATGTATATAACCCAGTGGAATTGCTTGTCATCTCCTGGAGGAGAGAGATAAGATGGGAAGGAAAGAACATGAATCATGTAACCATGGAAAAATATAAAATTTTTTTTAGAATTGAAAAATTTTTATTTAATTAATTGATATAGAATATTTTCCCATGGTTACATAATTCATATTCTTTTCCTCCCTTTAATCCCCCCTCCATAAGCCAATGAGTAATTCCACTGTGTTTTACATATGTCATTGATCAAACCTATTTCCATATTATTAATATTTGCAATATGTTGTCCTCTTAAAGTCTACATCCCCAATCATGTTCCCATTGACCCATGTGATCAAGCAATTGTTTTTATTCTGTGTTTCTACTTCCACAGTTCTTTCTCTGGATGTGAATAGCATTCCTTCTCGTAAATCCCTAAGAACTGTCCTGGATTATTGCATTTCTTCTAGTAGAGAAGTCCATTATGTTCAATTGTGCCACAGTGTATCAGTCTCTGTGTATATGGTTCTCCTAGTTCTCCTTTTACTCTGCATGAATTACTGGAGGTCATTTCAGTTCACATGTAATTCATCCAGTTTATTATTCTTATAGCACAATAATATTCCATCATCACCAGATACCAAAATTTTTGAGCCATTCCCCAATCAAAGGGCATCTCCTCATTTTCCAATTATTTGCCACCACAAAGAGCTTGTCTATAAATATTCTTGTACAAGTCTTTCCCCCCATTTTCTCTGTGGGGTATAAACCCAGCAGTGGTATGGCTTATTATAACTTAACTAACTAATTAATTATAAAAAAGGATAATGATTGCCCCACATTGGTATTTCAGCATAATCTCCTATTTTCATTTAGGGAAGGAAGAATTAGAAAAGAATGATGATGAGAAAAATTTAGACCAGTCATTTTGAAACAATCAATTAATCACCAAGTAGTTATTAACCTCCTATTATATACAAGGCATCATGCTAAGCATAGGAGAATCAAGTACAAAGAATGAAATAATACCTACTCTCACTGAACTTTTGAAATAGTCAAGGTAATAGGCAATGTGGGACTAATTCTCAGGGAAGAGACTGGTTGCTTTGTATATAAAACATATAGCAATCTGTACCAACAACAGCTAATTTCATAGAAGATGATGAAGTTCCCGAAAGGAAGAAAATAAAAGGAATGAGGAGCCCTTCGGACAGAAACTTGAGACTGTAAGGGGGGGGGGGAGAAAGGGGTTATTTTTAAAAGGGTTGGACTTGATTATTTAAGAGTGTAGTCATCCAGAATTTTATTTATTCCAAAGAGATTTATTTAAAATTTATTTACAAAATGTAGAAAGAGTGAAGTAAGAAAATCAGAGAGAGGATAAGGTAAACTAATCTACCCTAAGCACTAATTAATTTACTCCTGACCCCTGACTCAACCTGGGCAGGGAGAGTTAGTCCTTAGGCTTCAGAAAAGTTGAGGACCTCGGGAAGTCTCTCTCAAGAGGTAAGTCTCTCTTGAGGCTAGTTTTTTTTTTTTTCAGAAAATCCAGCAGTTGAGAGTCAGCTTTTCACTCTCCACATGTCAGTTCAAAGGAAGAGAGTTTAGAACAGCCTCACCAGGAACAGGGTCTGGGTCTAGTTAGGAGATTCTCCACCAGCCTCCACTCCATAGAATGAAGAACTGTCCCCAGACTCCACTCCAAAGAAGGAAGAACTGTCTCTCATAGGAAGTTACAACTCCT
Source organism: Monodelphis domestica (assembly GCF_027887165.1). Taxonomy (NCBI): domain Eukaryota; kingdom Metazoa; phylum Chordata; class Mammalia; order Didelphimorphia; family Didelphidae; genus Monodelphis; species Monodelphis domestica. Next base: position 138,802,530 of record NC_077227.1, read on the forward strand.
TTTAAAGATGCTTCTTTTGGGTCCCTTACTGTGTCTTCCTATAATTTTACATCTACCAATTATGGTTGAGGCTTTGCTTTAAGACTACCCAGGGATAGTTAGTTTATTCCTGATTCATCACCCACTATTGCACATGTGGGTCACAGACCTCCCACTTAATGATTAAGTGGGATGTTTACACTTTTAGAGATTAAATCTAAAAATGGGCAGATCTCCATACTGTGAATTTTAGATTTTACTTTACCCTGTTTAGTATTTAGAATTCTAGCAACCAGGAATGTATACATCCCCACTTAAAGATTAACTGTGAGGAGGATGGCTCATGACTGACATGTGCTAGCAAGTGACAAATCAGAAACAACTGACAGACGCCCTGGGCTGCCCTACGCCAAGCTTAAACTACCATTGGTACATGTGAGATGCAGGAAGTGATATAACGTACTCCCTATTTATTTCATGTCACTTCCTCTCTCTCTCTCTCTCTCTCTCTCTCTCTCTCTCTCTCTCTCTCTCTCTCTCTCTCTGGGCTCTCTCAGAAGCATTGGGAGCTCGCTGGGCAGCATTGGGGGCCCTGGGTGGCACCTTAGCATGCTTGTGGCATTTGGCTCTGTAGCATGGTTTAGGTGAGGCATATTTCCTGAGCAACCTTGGTGAGTGATAAGGCTGCTGATTCCTCCTTTCCTTGACCTCCTGAAACGGCACTATCCTCTGAGGAAACCTCTCATCTTGGATGAGGCCTTGTGGCTGGAAGCTGAGCTAGATTAAATCTTCTGAGAAGGCCCCTTGGCTGAGACCTCTGAACTCCCTTTGACTTACTCCAGGTCAGAGAAAATCTCCTACCCTTACCCTCTTTTCCTTCTTCTTAATTTCTTCCTACTAGTGTAATTAAACCACCATAAAAATCCCAAACTGACTTGAGTATTTTATTGGGATTGAATTTAAATCCCTGGAGACCACTAAAATAATATATTCAGTCAACAACCCTAATTTTACCCTTAACAATACTCAACTGGATAATGATTTTGCAAAGGAAACTGATAAAGACAAGTTGGAAAGAAATGAGGTGAATCAGGTTAAAATAATTCATGAAAACTCAAAGGAAATAAAATCTCCAGGAAAAAGGAGGTTTAGTCCTGAGAAATTAAAAAAAAAACAGTAGATTGGGAAATTAAGACATCATTCATAAATTTGGAGAAAGAACTTTCAGTTCAATGATATGATAAAGAAACCAGATTCCAAGAGGTTGAGAAGTGAGAGGCAAAGATAGCATCAATGATAGCTAGCTTTGTCAAGGAGTTTATGTGGGAGGAAAAAAGAACAGATATAAAATGATAATTTGAGGAGATAGATCTAGTAAAGATGTTTTAAAGATATGAGAGATTTGGAAACACATGAAGGTAATACTGAAGGAAAATTGATAGAGTGAGATTAAATATTTGGGAAGGGAGGGTGATTGTGTATACAATCTGGTAGAAAAGAATGGGAGAAATGAGGACAAATACACATTTACAGGGGTTGAATTGGTGAGGAAAAAGACTTCCTCTGTCACACACTTATAGAAAGGAGAAGGGTGGGAGATAATGTCAAGGGTTTTTAAGAAACAGAGAATGAGAAATGGGAGCTAATGTAGGAGAAGGAATTCAGAAGGATGATCCTAGAAAAAGCAGTATGTTTGTTAAAGTAAGAATCATGATCCTTACCTGACAGGATAAGGTGAGGGAGAGATGTGGAATGGACTCTTGGGATAATGCCCATGAAGAGTTAGTTAGGGAATCAAATAAGGAAAGATAAAAATACTGCTTTGCTGTATTGAAGGCCCAGTTGTTTTCAGCTACCCTGAATTTGTAATTTGCTAGAACCATGATTTTCTTGGTATAGGGAACTCTGATGGGAGAATTTCCTTCAACAATGAAGGATGGTGCCTTATTTTCAACTTATGGTCTCAAAGATTTGTGTAGATTACTGAGCAGTTAATCAATTTTCCCAGTTTAACAAAGTAAGTATTGCTGAGTGTATGACTGTCAGCCAGTATGTGCCAGAGAAGGGACTTAACATTTTGGCTTTGAGATGTATCCTCTATCCACTAAATGTGGTGTTAAAGTAAAATAGAAATTGATTCATAACTTAGACAGTAACAAGTTAACATTGTCTATCTCATATTGTATTTTAAAAATATCTTGTTAAACATTTTCCAGTTATATTTTCATCTGATTCCAACTAAACTTAGGAATTTTAAGGGAGATGTATAGCCAGTAGGCTTTAATTCAACTCCTCTATTTTACACCATGAGGTTACACAAATGGAATCCATAATTATTCAAAAGAAGCACAACTGCAAAGTAAAAAATAAACCAAATAAGCTAATTATAAATGATTTGTATTTACCAATGTTTTTGATTGAGTAGATTTGAATTCACTAATATCTAGGGTCTTACTCCCTCATGTAGAGAGCCTAATGAACAGGTATTACCTCTTTTTGGTCTGACTTTAAATATTGTAAATTTGGGAAAATTTTTCTTAGATATATTTCTCATTCAATTGTCTAGTCCTCTTCCCCTATTCTCCCAAATTTGCCCCTAAATATTACTTAAGCCTATTCTCCAAAAGCAATCTCCAGATTTCTGTCCTAACTTCTTCCTTAATACCTTATATACTACCCATTATCTCTCAATCAAAATTTACCTATCCTTTATCCATTTCTCTCTGGACCTTGTTCTCTTGTACTTTCCAAGGTTAGAGCTAGATAACCTGATTAACTAATCAATGCTGATGTGATCCTAGAAAAAGATTAGATTTCCTTTACCACAGAAGTCTAGCTTTGTTACCTTTTCATACATTATGACAACATATTTTAATAAATAATAGCCCCAAATCACCAAATATTTTATAAGCAAGGTTTATTTTTGTTTGTTTTATTTTTGCTTATTAGTGTTTTTATGTAGACCTGTCAATTTTCCTAAAGGAAAACACCTAAATTACATGATTGCAAACTAAGATAGGTTATATTTTCTTAGAGTGCATAGTGTTGCATAGTATTTTATCCTTAGAACTAGGATAGACATATGTTCTAAAGTTGCTTCTGCCACACGCATTAGCTATGTGATCATGGGCATTTAATTTGACCTCTTGGTGACTCATTAAGACACTAACTGAAAAGTGAAATTACTTTCACTTAAGTCTGGAAAAATATAGATTATGTTTAATTGAAAGTCTAGAAAATGATGGAATTTATCTAATCAAAATCAATCATATCGTTGAGACATTTTTGATGTCAAAACAAAGGATATTATTACCAGGATATTAGAAGTAATATTTGTAAGGTAGAAAAAAGCAATAAAGAAAATATAGGAACAAAAGCAAAACCAAAGAAGTGTCAGCTTTTCAAATAATTATTTGATTGAGAGTCAGGCCTAGACACAGGAGGTCCTAGGGTCAAATCTGGCCTCAGACACTTCCCAGCTGTGTGGCTCTGGGCAAGTCACTTAACCACCATTGCCTAGCCCTTACCATTTTTCTACCTTGGAACCAATACGTAGTATTGATTACAAGATGGAAGGTAAAGGTTTAAAAAATAAAATAATTATTTGAATATATAGTGTTCTTATACTCACCATTGTCTGTTTTAAATATACCTTTATTATAAAAAAATGAAATTAAACTTTCTGAGGGCAGGGACAGTTTTATTTTTGTCTCTGAATTCCAAGAACTTACTATTGTGTTTATTACATAATAGTTAGCTGATTTTAAATTGAAGTCTAATGAATTTTCCTAATTCATCTAAATTTAGGCTAATATCAAAGAAAGATATTTTCATGTAGTTAATTTTGGGAAATGATTATCTCTACCATTTATCAAGACTATTGATTTCTTTTTGGTGATCTTAAAAAAATAAGAACATTTTTGATTTCAAAAAATTTGAAATGAGAACTTAAAAAAGTTGTTAGTTAAATGTCACTTACTCTTGATGGTAGGGCAATGAGGCAGAACATTTTGCATGTTTGCAAAATAAGCTTCATTTTGATGCATTTGGCTTTACTGATTATATTAATTAACTTAACAGCAAGTGTGAAGATTATTTATTATGCATTAAAAATGATTGGACCTTAATTGCTTCCCTGGAAGAACAAGGAAGTTTTCTGGGTGAGTTTTCTTTTTTTTTCTTTCTTTTTTAAAACAAAATTTATTTCCCTGGGATTGAGTCAGTCTTTTAAAGCAAAGTCTTTATTTTTTTTTTTGAACTCAGCTCTACTTTTTTTTTTTTAATATATTTTATTTGATCATTTCCAAGCATTATTCGTTAAAGACATAGATCATTTTCTTTTCCTCCCCCCCACCCCCCATAGCCGACGCGTAAGTCCACTGGGCATTAGATGTTTTCTTGATTTGAACCCATTGCTTTGTTGATAGTATTTGCATTAGAGTGTTCATTTAAAGTCTATCCTCTGTCATGTCCCCTCAACCTCTGTATTCAGGCAGTTGCTTTTTCTCGGTGTTTCCACTCCCATAGTTTATCCTTTGCTTATGAATGGTGTTTTTTTTCTCCTGGATCCCTGAAAGTTGTTCAGGGACATTACACCGCCCCTAATGGAGAAGTCCATTACGTTCGATTATACCACAGTGTATTAGTCTCTGTGTACAATGTTCTCCTGGTTCTGCTCCTCTCGCTCTGCATCACTTCCTGGAGGTTGTTCCAGTCTCCATGGAACTTCTCCACTTTATTATTCCTTTGAGCACAATAGTATTCCATCACCAACATATACCACAGTTTGTTCAGCCATTCCCCAATTGATGGGCATCCCCTCGTTTTCCAGTTTTGGGCCACCACAAAGAGCGCAGCTATGAATATTTTTGTACAAGTCTTTGTGTCCATTATCTCTTTGGGGTACAGACCCAGCAGTGCTATGGCTGGGTCAAAGGGTAGATATTCTTTTGTCGCCCTTTGGGCATAGTTCCAAATTGCCCTCCAGAATGGTTGGATCAGTTCACAACTCCACCAGCAATGAATTAATGTCCCTACTTTGCCACATCCCCTCCAGCATTCATTACTTTCCTTTGCTGTTATGTTAGCCAATCTGCTAGGTGTGAGGTGATACCTCAGAGTTGTTTTGATTTGCATCTCTCTGATTATAAGAGATGTAGAACACTTCTTCATGTGCTTGTTAATAGTTTTGATTTCTTTATCTGAGAACTGCCTATCCATTTCCCTTGCCCATTTATCAATTGGAGAATGGCTTGATTTTTTGTACAATTGATTTAGCTCATTATAAATATGAGTAATTAAACCTTTGTCAGAGGTTTCTATGAAGATTTTTTCCCAATTTGTTGTTTCCCTTCTGATTTTAGTTATATTGGTTTTGTTTGTACAAAAGCTTTTTAGTTTGATGTAGTCAAAATTATTTATTTTAGATTTTGTGATTCTTTCTATATCTTGCTTGGTTTTAAAGCCTTTCCCCTCCCAAAGGTCTGACATGTATACTATTCTGTGTTTACCCAATTTACTTATGGTTTCCTTCTTTATGTTTAAGTCACTCACCCATTTTGAATTTATCCTGGTGTAGGGTGTGAGGTGTTGATCTATTCCTAGTCTCTCCCACACTGTCTTCCAATTTTCCCAGCAGTTTTTATCGAATAGTGGATTTTTGTCCCAAAAGCTGGGATCTTTGGGTTTATCGTATACTGTCTTGCTGAGGTCGTTTTCCCCCAGTCTATTCCACTGATCTTCCTTTCTGTTTCTTAGCCAGTACCAAATTGTTTTGATGACTGCTGCTTTGTAATATAGTTTGAGGTCTGGGACTGCAAGGCCCCCATCATATGTGTTTTTTTTCATTATTTCCCTGGATATCCTTGATCTTTTGTTCTTCCAAATGAACTTTGTTATGGTTTTTTCTAAATCAGTGAAGAAGTATTTTGGTAGTTCAATGGGTATGGCACTAAATAGATAAATAAGTTTGGGTAGGATGGTCATTTTTATTATATTGGCTCGTCCTATCCATGAGCAGTTAATGTTTTTCCAATTGTTCAAGTCTAGTTTTAGTTGTGTGGCGAGTGTTTTGTAGTTGTGTTCATATAGTTCCTGTGTTTGTCTTGGGAGATAGATTCCTAGGTATTTTATTTTGTCTAAGGTGATTTTGAATGGGATTTCTCTTTCTAGTTCTTGCTGCTGAGCTGTGTTGGAGATATATAGAAAAGCTGATGATTTATGTGGGTTTATTTTGTATCCTGCAACTTTGCTAAAGTTGTTGATTATTTCAATTAGCTTTTTGGTTGAATCTCTAGGATTCTTTAAGTAGACCATCATGTCATCCGCAAAGAGTGATAACTTGGTCTCCTCCTTGCCTATTCTGATACCTTCAATTTCTTTATCTTCTCTAATTGCTACTGCTAGTGTTTCTAGTACAATGTCAAATAGTAGAGGTGATAATGGGCATCCTTGTTTCACTCCTGATCTTATTGGGAATGCATCTAGTTTATCCCCATTGCAGATGATATTAGCTGTTGGTTTTAGATATATACTGTTTATTATTTTTAGGAATGACCCTTCTATTCCTATGCTTTCTAGTGTTTTTAATAGGAATGGGTGTTGTATTTTATCAAAGGCTTTTTCTGCATCTATTGAGATAATCATGTGGTTCTTGCTAGTTTGCTTGTTGATGTGGTCAATTATGTGGATGGTTTTCCTAATGTTGAACCAGCCCTGCATCCCTGGTATGAATCCTACTTGATCATGGTGAATGATCCTTCTGATCACTTGCTGGAGTCTTTTTGCTAGTATCCTATTTAAAATTTTTGCATCTATATTCATTAGGGAGATTGGTCTATAGTTTTCTTTCTCTGTTTTTGACCTGCCTGGTTTTGGAATCAGTACCATGTTTGTGTCGTAAAAGGAGTTTGGTAGAACTCCCTCTTTGCTTATTATGTCAAATAGTTTGTATAGTATTGGGGTTAACTGTTCTCTGAATGTTTGATAGAATTCACAGGTGAATCCATCAGGCCCTGGGGATTTTTTCTTAGGAAGTTCTTTGATGGCTTGATGGATTTCAATTTCTGATATGGGATTATTTAAGAATTCTATTTCCTCTTCTGTTAGTCTAGGCAGTTTGTATTTTTGTATATATTCATCCATTTCTCCTAAATTGGTGTATTTATTGCCATATAATTGGGCAAAGTAATTTCTAATGATTGCCTTAATTTCCTCCTCATTGGAGGTGCTGTCCCCCTTTTCATCTTTAATGCTGTGAATTTGCTTTTCTTCCTTCCTTTTTTTAATTAGATTGACCAGTACTTTGTCTATTTTGTTTGTTTTTTCAAAGTACCAGCTTCTTGTCTTATTTATTAAATCAATAGTTCTATCACTTTCGATTTTATTAATTTCTCCCTTAATTTTTAGGATTTCTAATTTGGTTTTCTGCTGGGGGTTTTTAATTTGATCGCTTTCGAGTTTTTTCAATTGCATTTCCAATTGATTGATCTCTGCTCTCCCTTGTTTGTTAATATGAGCTTTCAGGGATATGAATTTGCCTCTGATTACCGCTTTGGCTGCATCCCAAAAGGTTTGAAAGGATGTTTCGCCATTGTCATTTTCCTTGATGAAATTATTAATTGTTTCTATGATTTCTTCTTTAGCTAAACGGTTTTGGAGTATCATATTGTTTAATTTCCAATTGGTTTTAGATTTGGTTTTCCATGTACCATTACTAATCGTTATTTTTATTGCCTTGTGATCTGAGAAGGCTGCATTCATTATTTCTGCTTTTTTGCATTTGTGTGCTATGTTTCTGTGACCTAATGTATGGTCAATTTTTGTGAATGTGCCATGTGGTGCTGAGAAGAAGGTGTATTCCTTTTTATCCCTATTTATTTTTCTCCATATGTCTATTAATTCTAATTTTTCTAAGATTTCATTCACTTCTTTTACCTCTTTCTTATTTATTTTTTGATTTGATTTATCTAAATTTGATAATGGTTGGTTTAAGTCTCCCACTAGTATGGTTTTATTGTCTATTTCTTCCTTCAATTCTCCTAGTTTCTCCATTAGAAATTTGGGTGCTATATTATTTGGTGCATACATGTTGATTAATGATATTTCCTCATTGTCTAGAGTCCCTTTTAACAAAATATAATTACCTTCCCTATCCCTTTTGATCAGGTCTATTTTTGCATTGGCTTTATCAGATATCATGATTACCACTCCTGCCTTCTTTCTATCAGTTGAGGCCCAGAAGGTCTTACTCCATCCTTTAATTCTGACCTTGTGGGTGTCAACCCGCCTCATGTGTGTTTCTTGAAGACAACATATGGTAGGGTTTTGGATTCTAATCCATTCTGCTATTCGCCTACGTTTTATGGGTGAGTTCATCCCATTCACGTTCAAAGTTATGATTGTCATTTGTGGACTCCCTGGCATTTTGATTGCCTTCCCTAATTCTAACCTTTTCTTCTTCGGCTCTACCTTTTAGTCCAGTGATTTACTTTGAATCAGTCCCCCTTGTCCCCTCCCTTGATGTTTCCCTTTTTAGTCCCTCCCTTTTTGTTCCCTCCCCCTCCCCCCTCTCTTTCCCTCCCTTTTTGTTCTCCCTCTCCCCCTCCCCCCCTTGGTTTTCCCTTCTCCTTACCCTTGTTGGGTAAGATAGAATTCAAGATCCCAATGGATCTGGATGTTTTTCCCTCTCAGAGTTGATTTCCCTGAGATTGAGGTTTAAGTAACCCCCCCCCCTCTCTTCCTCTCCTTCTTATAGGAGTTTTCTTCCCCTCCCCTTCCCCTGTGAATCTTTGTGTGAGAACCATTATTCTATTTGGTCTTTCTTTACCCCCTATTTATACATTACATTTTCCCCACATATTAGTATACATAGGTTGATATAAATGTAGTCCTTATAGAAGAGAGTTTGAGTAAAAGAAGAAGATAACATTTTTCCCCTTTCCTTAATATTTACCTTTTCAGGTATTCCTTGCTCTTTGATTTTCGGTATCAAACTTTCCACAGAGCTCTGGTCTTTTCTTTGCAAAAAGTTGGAAGTCTTCTATTTTGTTGAATGCCCATACTTTCCCTTGGAAGTATATAGTCAGTTTTGCTGGGTAGCTGATTCTTGGTTGGAGACCCAGCTCTCTGGCCTTTCTGAAGATCATGTTCCATGCCTTACGATCATTCAGAGTAGAACTTGCAAGGTCTTGTGTGACCCTGATTGGCATTCCTTTATATCTAAATTGTCTTTTTCTGGCTTCCTGTAGGATTTTTTCTTTTGTTTGATAGCTTTGGAATTTGGCAATTACATTCCTGGGAGTTGTCTTTTGGGGGTTTAGTGTAGAAGGTGTTCTGTGAGCTCTGTCAGTGGATGTATTGCCCCCTTGTTCTAGAATCTCTGGGCAATTTTCTTTGATTATATCTTGTATCACCATGTCCAGTTTGGTGTTTATTTCTGGCTTTTCTGGGAGTCCAATTATTCTTAAATTTTCTCTTCTCCCCCTGTTTTCCAGATCTATCACCTTGTCGGTGAGATATTTTATGTTCTCTTCTAATTTCTTGGTGTTTTGGCTTTGCTTTATTAGTTCTTGCTTTAAAGCCTGGTTTTCTTTTACAGTTTGGTCAAACTGGTTTTGTAGATGCGTGAATTTCTTTTGCATCATTTCCCACTTTTCCTCCCAGAGGGCTTCCATCTTTTTGGTCCTTTCTGATTCAGATTCTTCATGGGTTTGTGGAGAGTTTCTATTTCCTTTGGAAGATTTTGGAGAATTTTCTTGTATATCTTCTTCTATCTGCTCTGTATTTTGTATTTTGGCTCCATAGAATGTGTCCAGAGTCGCCCCTTTCTTCTTATTTTTCTTGGTATTTTGGGGCTTCGGTGCTTCTGTGGAGTTTGTCATCTCTGAACGTGGAGGATTGGCTTTTCTTGTCTTTGTCTGGTGATCAGAGGCTTTAGTCCTGGGCAGATGTTGGTTCTATGAGCGTTCCCTGGGTTAAACTGAATATGCCTCACTGGAACTGGAATGGAAGGGTCGGACCACGAGGCCACACTCTCCCCCTGGCTCGATTTCCGGAAGTTGCCTTCAGAATCGCTGGCCGTGAGGCTGTTTCGTCGGCCTGCGGGGGGATGGGCTGCCGCTTCCCCAAGCTCCGAGAACACAGACTTTCACTGAGACTTGGATAGCAGGATCCAGCCCGTGAGGCTGTCTTGCCCGCCCTGAGGGTTGCTGTTGTTTTGACCAGCTCTCTGCAGCGGAGGCCCCAGGCAGTAACTTTCACCCGGACCGACCAGCTCTTTGCAGCGGAGGCCCCAGGCAGTAACTTTCACCCGGACTGGGACTTGGGTAGAAGACCCTGAGGGTTGTTGTTCCTCAGACCCTGCTCTCTGAGCCCGGCGCGGCTGCCGCTTCCGGGAGCCTTGGACTCTGCGCTCCTACCCCTGAGGTCCGAGGGATCTCGGGTTCTGGCTTTCAAGGGGAGCCGTACCTTTTGAACCGGGTCCAGGTCCAGGAGGAGGGTTCCCAGGGTCTGTGCTGTTGATCGTTTTGAATTTCGGCGCCTTAGGAGCTTCTAGTTTGAGATCGGTCGGGAAGGGTTTTCCGGAGATCTGAACTTCAGCTTTCTCTAAGCCGCCATCTTAACCGGAAGTCCTAAAGCAAAGTCTTTAAAACAAAGTTTTATACAACAAATAGCTATTATGAAATTAGAGGCACTGAATCAAAGTAGAGTTTTGGCTTTGGAATACAAATAATTTGGTTTAATTCCTTACTGACACTACTTCTGTATCACTTGACCTTTGTAAATACACATAATCTCTCTGCCTCAGTTTCCTCATGTGTAAAGCAAAAGGACTGAATTATAGACCAAGTACCTTTAGTTCTCAATCAACCAGTTAGCATTTATTAAACACCTATTATGTGCCAGGCATTCTTCCAGTCATTGAGTGAACTAAGGAAAGAGACAGTCCTTGCTGTCAGAATCTCACAATTGATTAGGGAAGATGAAAGGCAAATAATTATGTAAAAGCAGGACAAATTGAAAACAACCAATAGAGGGAAGATACTCCTTGAAGGGAGCCCCATGACTCTAAGAAATTTGAGAGAGAGAAATACTTATACTGGCTGTCATCAAAAATCAGATGTGAATTACACTAAACTTTGCTTCTTTCTTTTTTTTTTTAACAATTCAACTGTTAGTCTTCCTGAATATTTTCAACTGATTTTTGTCTCAGCCTTTATAGAAGATATTAACAATTCCATGTCCCATTTAAATATCTTCAAATTTCTCTTTCTCTGACCCTATCAGTCTCTTTTTACATATCTCCTTCTCTCTTTCCTCCATATTTCTCCCTTTCCTTTTCTCCCTCTTTCTCCTTCCTCTCCTTTATCTTCAAATGGCCTATTCATTGTAGATTATTGCTAGTTGGAGTATGTTTGGATATTGTTATATCTGATTATTCCCTAGATATCCAACTCTGATTTTGAAGAAGAATTGGTTTAAAAAAATCTAAATATCTCTAAGCTGTTAATTCCATAACATTGCTTTTAATTACCAGTAGTGAATTATCTATTTGGAAATAAAATAATGCTTAAAGTTTAATGAGTATATTAGAAAATCATAAACAAACAACATACAATATTTATTTGAGAACATGCAAGCTTTATAATCTAAGGTAGTTATTTTCAGGATCCATATCTGTATACCTTTGACATGTCAGTAGAAAATTTAAAAATCTTGATAACAGAATGTTGGGTAGACTTTATGGAAAACTAATGAAAAGATATTCAAACATGTGTTGCATAGGACAGGTACAAGCGAATGGGATTCAATCTGCATCATTCCAGGTGGTACTATCATTAATGTATCATAGATCCATTTAGCACTAAAATTACTTTTATCTCCAGGAGTCAAGTAAAAATGTGAGTGTTTTTTTTTTTCCTGAATCTTCTGATTTCCTTTAAGATAGTCCATTTTACAATTACAGAGAGGAATCAGGTCCAAATTTACAAGATGATGATATATAATGATAATTGTGGTATATCACTTTAAAGTTTACAAAATGTGTTAAAATTCTATTGTTTTATTCGCACAATAATCCTGGGAAGTACATGCTATTCTTATCTTCAGTTTATAGTTGAGTAGTTGAGGAAACCTGGTCACACAGGAGTTAAGTGACTTCCTAAGGCTACACAATTAGTAATTGAATGGATTTGAATTCAGATCTTTTCGGATTCCAGTTATTTGTCTCCATCTGCTCTATCCATTGTATCTCTTAGTTGCCCCTAATATATTGTGCTTTAAGGATTGCAAAACTCTGGGTATACAATACTTCACAAATTTGATTCTCATAGCAACACTGTTCTGTATGTACTCTGGATAATATTTTTTTCCATTTTAATATTGAAGAAGTGGACTTGAGTAAGATTATGTAACTTGCCACTGTTTCACAGCTGGTAAGCATCTGAGACAGGCTGAGATCAATGCTCAGCTATGTCATACTGATTTTACAGTATATTGGTCAACATATTTTAGTCAACAAAGTTACTTTAGATGGTAATTATTATAATTACACAAAAAAGGTTTGCTGATGTCTCTCTTTTTTCCCCCCTCTGGCTTAATGCTTCTAAAGTTGTATTTGAGTTTGTATCATCTTTATACAAGTACACATGCAATGTCTGTTTGATACGTGTCTTCTCACACCCTGAGGTCTTTTATAAGCAATTTGCATTCCACAATGAGAGAAATCAGCTGGAGAGGGTTTATTGTTTTGTATAATAGAGAGGAGTGTGAAAATATTCAAGTCCTACAGATGGTATTGCTCGTTAGCCCTAAACATATATATGTAAAAGTACTGTTTTATCTTAACAAATGCAGCCACACACACACACTGTCTCTCTCTCTCTCTCTCTCTCTCTCTCTCTCTCTCTCTCTCTCTCTCATATCCCAAACCCTTTTCTGAAGGCAAAGTCACAGTTTGATAAGCTTCAATCATTATTTAGGTTTCTTTAAAAGTAGAAGAATATGAGAGAATATTTCTATGAGCTTTTATGTGCAGAATGGTTTTGCGCTATTAGGAAGGAAATTCTCCCCTTTATTAGTCTCTTAAAGCAGGGGATTGTAATAGACCTCTAATGAGATCAGCACTTTTTTTTTTAAAGAAGAGACTTGTATATAAAGAATTATGAAATCAATCAGCGTGTCTTCTGGGTAACACTTCACTTCTTGCATGGGAGTACATGTACATGGGAACCAGGGCGATGGTTATACAGTCATAAGCTGGAAGATAGCAGCTTTGGCAGAGGGAGAAAATTATCCACATGCACATAAACGCATTCACACATGTGAAAAAATTTTGAGTGTAAACTTCAGAATCCCTGGGATTTCTAAACTTAGCTTGATTTTTGCACCCTCCTGTCTTCATGGTTGCGTATTTGCTTCTAAAAGTAGCCTGTGGATATGTGAAAAGGCTCTCACTGATCAGTAATGAAATTTCATGTGAAATAAATGCCATTTCCCAATTTAAATTGGTGTTTATTTATATTTGGGCAGGCTGTCTGATAGGCAGAATGAAGCACTTCAAAAAATCCTTTGGGCTGATGGGAGGAAGAAACCTAAATTTCTTTTAAAGCTCTTTCTTTTGAAGGCTGTAAGTCGATTTTTTCATTTTTCTTGAATGTATAAGACAAGAGTAAGTAATTTTGAACAAATTTACTTAGATGATTATAATTTAAATTTCTTACAATTTAGATTTCTAAATTTTGTCAATTTCTTTCACTGAGAATGCATTGAATTTTCCTAATCCAGAAAACATTTTCCTTGCTTTCACTTGTTTTCCAAAATTATTGGTTACTACTCTTATTGTTTGTTCTGAAATGGGTTTTGGTGAGCAACAATGATTCCTATATGAAATATTAATGAGATTCTAAGGAGAGATTAATGTCCACTTTGGTTCGACTTTCAAAAGCAGGAGAATCTATATTGAATGTAATATTTTCCTCATTTCAATGTTTCCTCCAAAATCAGTGATCTCACTGTTTTAAATTGTTTCCATATTCAGAAAGGCAGGCCAATTGATCTATATACCAGGAAAGTAGTAGCTGTTGCCAATAATCCTGATAAAGGAACTAGCTTCTCTCCCTCTGAGATTTTCTGTATACCATCTATAAAAATGAACTTTCCCTGGTCAATTTTTCCAACCAATTCTTATAATTCAAAGTTGACATTGCTGTCAGAATGGAGAACGAGAGAGTCAGATGGGGCCCAGAGGGCAAAGACTGTGTGGAACAGAGAAATGTAGTTCTGAGGGATCTTTTTACCTGGTGGCTTTCTGTGTTGTCTATGTTTCACTGTACTATGTGAGTATCCTTGGGAAGACTCATGGAGAGGGCTGCAGACTGCTAAGGAGAATAGCATACTCCAAAAGGCTAGGTAGTCTTGGAGTCCACTTTAATTTAATTCAACCCAGCAACTATTAAATAACTATTAAGTTTCAAGTTAAGTATTTGATATTGGATATACAGAGAAAATTTATAGTCCTTGATGGCAAATTTTGAGGGGAGAAATAAAATGTATGTAGATAAATACACAAGTAAATATGCAATATATTATGCTATATGATAGAAGATAGTCCTCCAAATTATTATTATTATTATTATTGAATTGTAGCTTCCCTACAGCTTGTCATCAGTTAAAGAGGGAATCTTTGTGCAAATGTATTTGTTCTTTAACTTCTAAAACTCTGAGTTATGGTGTTAAATTTGTTTTGATTCTTGCTTACCTAGCCCTTTCCAGTGAACATTGTGCAGTTTTGTTTGTTAAACAGAAGCAGATAGGGGGTGGCCAGGTGACTCAGTAGATAGAAAGCCAGGCTTAGCAATGAGGGTTCCTGGCTTTAAATCTGGCATTAAACACTTCTTAGCTGTGTGACTCTGGGGAAGACACTTAACCCCCCAGTGCCTTACCATTCTTTTACCTAAACTAATACACAGTATGGGATCTAAGATAGAAGATCTTTTCTTTAAACAGTAACATATATTCTGGTAATTATTTTACAATATAATTTGAGTTCTAGAATTATTATTCCTCACTCATTTCTATCTTTTTCATTATTTCCCTTCATACTCTAGCCCTTTTGTTTCTTCAAATGATATATTTTGTGTAGATTTATCAAATACCCCTTTGGTGTCTTATTTTGTGCAGTGTTAAAACTATAAACCAATTTCAGCAATATCATGATAATATAAAATGATTTTTTAAATATTGGCATGGCTCAACCATGTAAAATAATATCCCTTTGAATATTTTAATTTATTTGTTTCTGATGAGATTTCTGTAACTGTTTTGCACAAAAAATCTTTGATTACATTGTGGTAGAATGATTAAGATAATTCATGCATTTGGTGGTTGTTTTGATTGTGATTTATGTTTCTTTTTTTCCTGTTCCTTTTTGTTATTGCCATATAGAAATGTGATTTTTTTTGTAGATTTCTTTTATATTCTACAACTTTATTGAAGGTATTTCCCTAATTTCTGCTGATAATATGGGGTTTTCAGTGTAAACCATCAGGGATAATGTTATCTTTTATAAATAAATGTTAATGCTTTTAATTTCTTTTGTCCTATTGCTATTGCCAAGCATTTTAGAATTTTGCTAAGTAATATTGAGAAGAGAGGACATATTACCTTTTTTGTTAAGAAAAATATTCTAGTATTTATTATAACAAATATAAGAGTTTGGGGGCTATATATGAATAGATATATAAATACAATAACATCATATTCACATATAACTAATCTTTCCTCATTATAGGAGGGAAAAGGGGAGATGGGGATGAAGGAAAGAAGGAAGAGAAAGAAGGAAACAAAGGAACAAACAGAAACAAAGAAACAAAGACTAAGGAAAGAAATAAGGAAAGAGAGAAATAATAATTAAACCTGAGCTAGTGATTCTGCTTACCATTTGATTCAGTGGAATGTGTACCTTGGGTATGAAGTAAATGGAATGCTTCCCTAGTTGGTCTCAAACCCATGTGCTTCTCAAAATGTCTACACCTCACCATGTTAAGTGATAGTCTGATGTCCCTTTTTTGCTACATGCATTAAGTCTCTTAATTCTCCCTAGGAGGCTGTAAAAAATAAGAGATATATCCTCAGTTGGTTTTCATAGCATTCCTTCTCACTCAGAAAGCTTTTGCTGTCTTCTTTTTGTATTTTTGGTGAGTTCTCTGGCCTCAGAATTAAGTTCAGAGTTAGGTCAAGACCTCGTTTACACTACTTTTTGGTTATAATTCCTATTTAAAATGTTCTTCATTCTGCTCACACTCTCTGTGTGACTCTCCATTGACTTCTGTGTGGTAATAAACAGAGATTCTTTAACTTTTGTAGTGAAGATCTTCAAAAAATGTTGGTGTTAAAAAAGATGGGACTATAGTTAGTGAAGAAGCTTGGAGTCATTAAAAGAATTTTATAATATCCTAAAGGCAATCCAGCCCTAAGCAGCTTGGTGGCACAGTGGATAGAATTTTGGATTAAGGAGTCAGGAAGACTTCAGTTTGAATTCTACCTCAATAGAATTATCCTGGGCAAGCCATTTAACTTTTCTGAAAAATGAGAATAATAATAATGCATACCTTATAGCATTGTTGTGAGGATCAAATTACACATATATAAACATAGAGAAAGATACAAATACAGTGCTTGGCAAATCTTTAAAAATGTATAAAATCTATTTATAATTGTTTATTACCCCCATCTAGTTAATTTTGTATCACATTATGCATATATGTCCGTACAACATGTATATTTACTGCTGGGTCAGATATTTGTCCATCTGATTGTATATTGTAGCCCTTAAATTGTGGCTTAGAAGTGGGTATGGACAATGGAGTTGCCAAATAGTGTTCCTGACTTGCACCCAGTGATGGCAAAGGGGTACCCTGTAATCTTTCTGACCATTTGCCAGATTCCCTTAATATCTCTGTCTTATGAACTCTTAAAGCTGTTATTGTTGCTGCTGCCACTTCCAAGGCCCACAGCCTTTGTTGCTGCCACATGGCTCAATATTAGTAACTACCCTAGTGTCACAGACCTCTCCTTCCAACCTCAGAAGTTGTCTTGGGATAGAAAAATGTCTTACCCCAGCTTTTTATTGTCTCTGCCACTCCAGAAATAAATTTGAAGCATTATTTGAAGTTGTTTAGAGGATGATATTGGGAGAGGCTGGTTACTTCATTTATTTTGCATCTTGGTTCTGCCCTTGGAAGTCTGTTTTAGAACCATTTAAAAATTATTACATGCTGATATGGTTCTAATAATTGTTTTCAGATATTTTGCAATTGATTTTCTCTCTCTCCCTCCTTGAGAGATAAAATAAAATTTATTAACCTACCCCTGCTACTCTGCCAAACAAATCAAAGTAAGAGAAAGAATAATTCATGGGAACAGAATCATAGACTTTGTCTTGAATCCTCTGCCAGGTAGGGGGACCACTGTAACACTTCCATTTATACAGCCACAAAAGTGGAGGAATAGGCCAAATCCAGGAAAACAGATCAAAATGAACAAAGCCTCATATTTTTGGCCCTTGCTTAGCAATACCACTTCTTGGAAAATGTGAATTTTATTATTTACAGGCCATCTACTACTACTTCTCTGACTAACAATCTCTAGTCACTATTTTCTTTCCCTATTTATTATTCAAAAGGTATTGATAAAGGCACAAAATATGCTCAATTCCTCCCTCCTATTTTCTCACTCACATCTAATTGCACTGTTCTTTCTTTTTTAAAACCCTTAACTTCTACCTTAGAATTAATAGTAAGTATCATTTCCAAGAATTACTTTTATCATATGCCTTTTCTGATCTTTATTCACATTAGGATGAATGGAACTAGTGGAAGCCCACAACTATGCTGATTAGGTATCTTAAATATTCAAGTTATCCAAACTAAATTGTCCTCTGGCTATAGGAACTCAGGACATTTTTTTCCTACCTTAATTAATTGCCATTCTTACATCCTTCAGAAATCTTATTTCTTTTTTTGTTGTTGTTGTTGATACCAAATATGAACAAAATAGACTTTATTTTCATTGGGTTTGAAAATCATCATTTCAACAAGTTCAAATTAATAGAAAGACATGTTCATTGTCATTTCATTTATTTCACATTCATTTTCTAATAGTAAGTAGCATGTGTCTTCTGACTGTTGCTGGGGTAGTGTAATAATTAAAAGAGTGGTTGGTATAAACTGTGACAGATAAAAGAGTGGCTGCCTTAAACTGTGACCACGGAAATATGGTTTCAAGATATTGTCTTGAGTTAAATCAAATATAAAGTGGTTGCCAGGGAAAAATTCCCAAATATGAAATATACCCAAGTCAGCTGTGTTTTTATGGATATTTTAATTAATACAAATTAAGGAATTAATGAAAGGGAGAGAGAGAGAAGAGGAAATAATGAGAAAAGGGGTAGGCCAGCCCAAGCCAGTCCAGGCCAGCCTCAGCCCAATCCCTAAGAGAGATCAGTCAGTCTTTAATCCACTTACCACAAGATTTGTCCCAAGCAAGATTCTAGTGTTGAGAGACCCAGCTACTCCAACTAGTCTGAGCTCCAATTCAGCTTTGGCAAACTGAATTTTCAGCCAGCCACAAAGCCCTTCAAGGCAGCTCTGGCAAGGTGACTCTCTCCAATTCAGCTTTGGCACGCTTCAAAGACCTCTTTTGAGCTCCCTTTGAAGAGGATTTTCTCCTATGTCACCTCCCCTAAGTTCTCACATCTACCAATCACAGTAGACGTTTTCCAAAGGACAGACCATTCTTAATTCACACCTGAGTAGACTAAACTTTTGAGTAATTCACACCTGAGTAGACTAAAACCTCACACCTCTTGCTAAGCTTGCTTGAACCTTTAGTGATTAATTTGACCTTGATAGGTACTTAGCACCTTCCTAAAAATAGACTTAGCTTAAGGCTTTTGCTTCACTATAAGTATGAGTTAAGTACTTTTTCATTGTTCAGTAAGGAGTTTACAACTTTATCTTCCCCTAAAGTATGCTTAATTATGGGTGGAATAGAGTTCTAACATTCCTGACTAAGTCCCTTCATTGTTTAAAATGGGGAATGGCTTAACCAAGTGTTCTGAAGTAGGGTCTGAGAATTTTTAAGATTCACAGTAGGTAATGGGTGATTAAGAGATACTTCCTTTATTAAGAAGAGAAGTAGAGAAGTAAGGGTGAACCGGTCCTTGAAAAGTTGAATTTAGGAAACTGAGAACAATTTTTTCATTAACATCATAAAAATTATTGTTTCCCTCGTCATAGTCAAGGAAAATGCCCAACTTATATGGAGGTATTGAATAAAAGTAACCTTTTGAACTCCAGAAAAGTGTTTGATTGTTTAACTTTTGAGCCTATTATGGCTCTTAACTCTTCAGAAAACATGGAGAGATTCTCATTTTTGCTGACTGAATCCTCATAGATTCCAAGTACCCATTCTGTCTGACCTTCCACATCTACTTCCCATTCTTATTTCTTCTCAAGTTATCCATATTTACCTGTTTTCATTCCTTTTCATTTGAAGATATCGAGATCATTAAAACTTGTCATGAGTTCCATTTTTATCTCTTTCTCTTCATCTCTAAATCTCTATACATAATCTCTTAGTCTTTCTTCTTTTCCTCTAGGCTGAAAGTTCTGGTACCGTCTTCCTTGGCAAAGCCAGATCTTTTACATGTATTGATCCTGTTCACTCTTATTTTCTCTTGGAGAATACAATAGTAAGCATTGCCTCCTTTAACAGCCTATAGGTTCCTTTCTTCGTGTCTTCATGTCTCCCTATTGCAAGTGAAAGAATGACTGATTAAATAAATAAATAAAACTATATTAGTGCTTATTATCCCTGTGTAAAGGTGAAAATTAATGTTTGGATAATAATTTTATGAAATTATGTGGTCAACAATATTTATTAAATCTTGAGTCAGAAATTTATTTACAACAATAGGGGGAAACAATAACATAGAAATATGTGAAGGGGGTTAGAGAAAATACCTATACTAGTCCTCAGCCAGGAGGGCTGGTAGTGAGTAACCACAAGACCTCCTCCAAGATAGAAGCTAGTTTCTTAGGAAACTAGGAAGGGAGTCAGCCTTTCACTCACTGAATGAAGTAGGCCAGAGTCAGAGTCTAAGTTGAAGCTGAGCTCCAAGCCCAGGATCCAAACCATAGTCTCCAGCAAAGCTCCCTTGAAGACTTTTTCTAGGCAGAAGACTATCTACAGAAGACAATCTCTTCAGATTATCTTCTCAAAGACAATCTCTCTCAAGCTTAAGGATTTCATGACTTTTATCGTGGCTCTGGTTCCCTCCCCTCTTCACAGGGGCCAATCACATTTTAAAATTGTCTAGCACTGTCCAAGGGGGCAGTGTCTGTGGGATAGACTTCTCACCTTCTGAAGCTTAAGTTCTTACCTTCTGAAGGTTAAATTCTCATCTAAGGGATAGGTGAATAGTCATCTTGGCTGATTGAATTTCTGGAAGTGTGAATTCACTAAGTGGTTTCTGAGCTCCTCCACCTAGTTCAATCTTGTGTTGATTCAATCAAAAGGTGGACAAAGGAGAGTTAATCCTGTCTTCACAATCTAGTGAGGTACTTAAATTAGTGTTAAATAAGGATAGACAATAGAGTAAAGTATTCTCTTTCATACCTGCTAACATTATATGTTATGATCTAATATAATTTTCTTAAATATCTAATCTTATATAATCATTTCTCTCCTGTCCTGAATGTTAAGAAAAACAGTAATCTACTTATTAATTGTCTCCAATTTCTCTCCTCTCCCTCAGGTCTTAATAATCCCACTTCATCATTCAAATGAGACCACTACTCTCTCCAATATTACCAACAATCTCTGAACAGCCAAATCTAATGGTCTTTTATCAGTCTTTTGCCTTATTAGCCCAGTTTCCATATTTTGCAAACTGACTATGCTCTGATGATAATACTTCATCATTTTCTATATTTATTTAGGAAATTAGTCTCTAATTTTCTTTGGTTTTACTCTTCCTGGTTTATCTATCAGCACCATATCTGTGTCATTAAAGGAATTCAGTAGTTAATATAGTATTGGGATTAATTATTCTTTGAATGTTTGGTAGAATTCACTTGTGAATCCATTTGGCGAATTTTTTGTTGCTCTTTTCAATTTCTGTTTCTGAAATTGAAGTTAAGTATTCTATTTCCCTTTTTGTTAATCTGGATAATTTATATTTTTGTAAATATTCATCCATTTCACTTAGGTTGTCAGATTTACTGGCATAGAATTGGGCAAAATAGCTTTTAATAATTACTTTAATTTCCTCTTCATTGGTGGTGAATTCATCCTTTCCATTGTTTTATATTGGTAATTTGATTTTATTTTTTCAGATCAAATTGATAGAAAGAATTATGGGAAGATAGTGGATTATGGAATGAAATTTCTTTGCTTTTCCTTTACATCTCACAAACACCAAAAACAAAACAAAACAATTCTACAGAATCAATGTTAAAAATCAGCAAAACAGGTAAGACTCATAAGTGAACCTGAGTAACCAATGACAACTAGGGAGGAATTTAGGACTTCCCTCATTTTAGTATCATCAGCAACCACAAACACTCCAGAGCAAACAATGCAGAATCAGTAAGTGCCAAAACTTAAGGTCATGACCTTCGCTTTACTTTACCTGTCTATTGGGCCTGGGAGATTACATTTCAGTGGCAAATACAAATGGAGTCATTAGGTAGCAAACCATGAGAGTGGCTATAGCCTATATCTGGAAATCCCTACTCACCCATAGCAAGGGACTGAACACTGGCCAAGGAAGGACTTTGGATTGCCAGCTTCATGGAATAGGTGCCTGATCTATTCCAGGCTCTTGCACCAAGAAAAAAAGAATGAGGTGGGAAAAACCCCATTGAGTGTGGTTATTGAAGTCCTGATACTCTGTTGGCTGTGGTCACTCCCAGGAGAGTGGAGTTCAAGGTTGCCAATATGGGGAGGTATATGAGTGGTCTTCTTTCAGTGATATAACTTCCGTAGTGCTTTGGTGGGAACATCTGTGGTCAATTGCAGACTGAGGCTTGAATGGAGGAAACAGTAATTATATTGGACCCTGGATTATAGAAATTGGAAGAATGAAACAGGTTTACAAAATAATAAACACAAAAAATACTGAAACCTGAAGCAACAACCCCAAATTCTAGGAACTCTTGAACTCTAGCATAAAGTTAATAATTAATTTTATTGGTCTGATGGCTATTTTTTTTTTGTTTAAGATATTTATTTACCTTGGCAATTTCTTGAAATTTGTCAAGCAAAATATATGGGAAAGAGAGAAAAAAATTAAACAATATGAAATAAAGGCATCCTTTTATAAATTTAAAATAAAAACAATTATCTTCATATGATATTCCTTGTAACATTTTAAATGTTTGCTTATTGACAAGATGTAATGTTTTTAAAGAGCAAAAAGTAGCATCCAACTCCTGAAGTCTCAAATCTTGACCTTCTGTTTGGACATGCACCATCAAATCTAATATTTGAAAACAGCTGTGATAGTAAAACTTCATTGGCAAATTGCCCAATGTCATTCCATTACAATAAGTAGGTGTTTACATTAAACTGAAGAAAAGTGATCTTGAAACTGCAGTAATTTTCTTAAGTCCTTGCTCTATAACCCCAGAAAAAGATGATCTCAAGTTGGCTCTAGAATTTGGTCCTCCTCTTGGAACTTTCCTTCTTCAAAGTCAGGACATTTTTTTTTAATATATTTTATTTGATCATTTCCAAGCATTATTCGTTAAAGACATAGATCATTTTCTTTTCCTCCCCCCAACACCCCATAGCCGACGCGTAAGTCCACTGGGCATTAGATGTTTTCTTGATTTGAACCCATTGCTTTGTTGATAGTATTTGCATTAGAGTGTTCATTTAAAGTCTATCCTCTGTCATGTCCCCTCAACCTCTGTATTCAGGCAGTTGCTTTTTCTCGGTGTTTCCACTCCCATAGTTTATCCTTTGCTTATGAATGGTGTTTTTTTTCTCCTGGATCCCTGAAAGTTGTTCAGGGACATTACACCGCCCCTAATGGAGAAGTCCATTACGTTCGATTATACCACAGTGTATTAGTCTCTGTGTACAATGTTCTCCTGGTTCTGCTCCTCTCGCTCTGCATCACTTCCTGGAGGTTGTTCCAGTCTCCATGGAACTTCTCCACTTTATTATTCCTTTGAGCACAATAGTATTCCATCACCAACATATACCACAGTTTGTTCAGCCATTCCCCAATTGATGGGCATCCCCTCGTTTTCCAGTTTTGGGCCACCACAAAGAGCGCAGCTATGAATATTTTTGTACAAGTCTTTGTGTCCATTATCTCTTTGGGGTACAGACCCAGCAGTGCTATGGCTGGGTCAAAGGGTAGATATTCTTTTGTCGCCCTTTGGGCATAGTTCCAAATTGCCCTCCAGAATGGTTGGATCAGTTCACAACTCCACCAGCAATGAATTAATGTCCCTACTTTGCCACATCCCCTCCAGCATTCATTACTTTCCTTTGCTGTTATGTTAGCCAATCTGCTAGGTGTGAGGTGATACCTCAGAGTTGTTTTGATTTGCATCTCTCTGATTATAAGAGATGTAGAACACTTCTTCATGTGCTTGTTAATAGTTTTGATTTCTTTATCTGAGAACTGCCTATCCATTTCCCTTGCCCATTTATCAATTGGAGAATGGCTTGATTTTTTGTACAATTGATTTAGCTCATTATAAATATGAGTAATTAAACCTTTGTCAGAGGTTTCTATGAAGATTTTTTCTCAATTTGTTGTTTCCCTTCTGATTTTAGTTACATTGGTTTTGTTTGTACAAAAGCTTTTTAGTTGATGTAGTCAAAATTATTTATTTTACATTTTGTGATTCTTTCTATATCTTGCTTGGTTTTAAAGCCTTTCCCCTCCCAAAGGTCTGACATGTATACTATTCTGTGTTTACCCAATTTACTTATGGTTTCCTTCTTTATGTTTAAGTCACTCACCCATTTTGAATTTATCCTGGTGTAGGGTGTGAGGTGTTGATCTATTCCTAGTCTCTCCCACACTGTCTTCCAATTTTCCCAGCAGTTTTTATCGAATAGTGGATTTTTGTCCCAAAAGCTGGGATCTTTGGGTTTATCGTATACTGTCTTGCTGAGGTCGTTTTCCCCCAGTCTATTCCACTGATCTTCCTTTCTGTTTCTTAGCCAGTACCAAATTGTTTTGATGACTGCTGCTTTGTAATATAGTTTGAGGTCTGGGACTGCAAGGCCCCCATCATATGTGTTTTTTTTCATTATTTCCCTGGATATCCTTGATCTTTTGTTCTTCCAAATGAACTTTGTTATGGTTTTTTCTAAATCAGTGAAGAAGTATTTTGGTAGTTCAATGGGTATGGCACTAAATAGATAAATAAGTTTGGGTAGGATGGTCATTTTTATTATATTGGCTCGTCCTATCCATGAGCAGTTAATGTTTTTCCAATTGTTCAAGTCTAGTTTTAGTTGTGTGGCGAGTGTTTTGTAGTTGTGTTCATATAGTTCCTGTGTTTGTCTTGGGAGATAGATTCCTAGGTATTTTATTTTGTCTAAGGTGATTTTGAATGGGATTTCTCTTTCTAGTTCTTGCTGCTGAGCTGTGTTGGAGATATATAGAAAAGCTGATGATTTATGTGGGTTTATTTTGTATCCTGCAACTTTGCTAAAGTTGTTGATTATTTCCATTAGCTTTTTGGTTGAATCTCTAGGATTCTTTAAGTAGACCATCATGTCATCTGCAAAGAGTGATAACTTGGTCTCCTCCTTGCCTATTCTGATGCCTTCAATTTCTTTATCTTCTCTAATTGCTACTGCTAGTGTTTCTAGTACAATGTCAAATAGTAGACGTGATAATGGGCATCCTTGTTTCACTCCTGGTCTTATTGGGAATGCATCTAGTTTATCCCCATTGCAGATGATATTAGCTGTTGGTTTTAGATATATACTGTTTATTATTTTTAGGAATGACCCTTCTATTCCTATGCTTTCTAGTGTTTTTAATAGGAATGGGTGTTGTATTTTATCAAAGGCTTTTTCTGCATCTATTGAAATAATCATGTGGTTCTTGCTAGTTTGCTTGTTGATGTGGTCAATTATGTGGATGGTTTTCCTAATGTTGAACCAGCCCTGCATCCCTGGTATGAATCCTACTTGATCATGGTGAATGATCCTTCTGATCACTTGCTGGAGTCTTTTTGCTAGTATCCTATTTAAAATTTTTGCATCTATATTCATTAGGGAGATTGGTCTATAGTTTTCTTTCTCTGTTTTTGACCTGCCTGGTTTTGGAATCAGTACCATGTTTGTGTCGTAAAAGGAGTTTGGTAGAACTCCCTCTTTGCTTATTATGTCAAATAGTTTGTATAGTATTGGGGTTAACTGTTCTCTGAATGTTTGATAGAATTCACAGGTGAATCCATCAGGCCCTGGGGATTTTTTCTTAGGAAGTTCTTTGATGGCTTGATGGATTTCAATTTCTGATATGGGATTATTTAAGAATTCTATTTCCTCTTCTGTTAGTCTAGGCAGTTTGTATTTTTGTATATATTCATCCATTTCTCCTAAATTGGTGTATTTATTGCCATATAATTGGGCAAAGTAATTTCTAATGATTGCCTTAATTTCCTCCTCATTGGAGGTGCTGTCCCCCTTTTCATCTTTAATGCTGTGAATTTGCTTTTCTTCCTTCCTTTTTTTAATTAGATTGACCAGTACTTTGTCTATTTTGTTTGTTTTTTCAAAGTACCAGCTTCTTGTCTTATTTATTAAATCAATAGTTCTATCACTTTCGATTTTATTAATTTCTCCCTTAATTTTTAGGATTTCTAATTTGGTTTTCTGCTGGGGGTTTTTAATTTGATCGCTTTCGAGTTTTTTCAATTGCATTTCCAATTGATTGATCTCTGCTCTCCCTTGTTTGTTAATATGAGCTTTCAGGGATATGAATTTGCCTCTGATTACCGCTTTGGCTGCATCCCAAAAGGTTTGAAAGGATGTTTCGCCATTGTCATTTTCCTTGATGAAATTATTAATTGTTTCTATGATTTCTTCTTTAGCTAAACGGTTTTGGAGTATCATATTGTTTAATTTCCAATTGGTTTTAGATTTGGTTTTCCATGTACCATTACTAATCGTTATTTTTATTGCCTTGTGATCTGAGAAGGCTGCATTCATTATTTCTGCTTTTTCGCATTTGTGTGCTATGTTTCTGTGACCTAATGTATGGTCAATTTTTGTGAATGTGCCATGTGGTGCTGAGAAGAAGGTGTATTCCTTTTTATCCCTATTTATTTTTCTCCATATGTCTATTAATTCTAATTTTTCTAAGATTTCATTCACTTCTTTTACCTCTTTCTTATTTATTTTTTGATTTGATTTATCTAAATTTGATAATGGTTGGTTTAAGTCTCCCACTAGTATGGTTTTATTGTCTATTTCTTCCTTCAATTCTCCTAGTTTCTCCATTAGAAATTTGGGTGCTATATTATTTGGTGCATACATGTTGATTAATGATATTTCCTCATTGTCTAGAGTCCCTTTTAACAAAATATAATTACCTTCCCTATCCCTTTTGATCAGGTCTATTTTTGCATTGGCTTTATCAGATATCATGATTACCACTCCTGCCTTCTTTCTATCAGTTGAGGCCCAGAAGGTCTTACTCCATCCTTTAATTCTGACCTTGTGGGTGTCAACCCGCCTCATGTGTGTTTCTTGAAGACAACATATGGTAGGGTTTTGGATTCTAATCCATTCAGCTATTCGTCTACGTTTTATGGGTGAGTTCATCCCATTCACGTTCAAAGTTATGATTGTCATTTGTGGACTCCCTGGCATTTTGATTGCCTTCCCTAATTCTAACCTTTTCTTCTTCGGCTCTACCTTTTAGTCCAGTGATTTACTTTGAATCAGTCCCCCTTGTCCCCTCCCTTGATGTTTCCCTTTTTAGTCCCTCCCTTTTTGTTCCCTCCCCCTCCCCCCTCTCTTTCCCTCCCTTTTTGTTCTCCCTCTCCCCCTCCCCCCCTTGGTTTTCCCTTCTCCTTACCCTTGTTGGGTAAGATAGAATTCAAGATCCCAATGGATCTGGATGTTTTTCCCTCTCAGAGTTGATTTCCCTGAGATTGAGGTTTAAGTAAACCCCCCCCCCCTCTTCCTCTCCTTCTTATAGGAGTTTTCTTCCCCTCCCCTTCCCCTGTGAATCTTTGTGTGAGAACCATTATTCTATTTGGTCTTTCTTTACCCCCTATTTATACATTACATTTTCCCCACATATTAGTATACATAGGTTGATATAAATGTAGTCCTTATAGAAGAGAGTTTGAGTAAAAGAAGATAACATTTTTCCCCTTTCCTTAATATTTACCTTTTCAGGTATTCCTTGCTCTTTGATTTTCGGTATCAAACTTTCCACAGAGCTCTGGTCTTTTCTTTGCAAAAAGTTGGAAGTCTTCTATTTTGTTGAATGCCCATACTTTCCCTTGGAAGTATATAGTCAGTTTTGCTGGATAGCTGATTCTTGGTTGAAGACCCAGCTCTCTTGCCTTTCTGAAGATCATGTTCCATGCCTTATGATCATTCAGCGTAGAACTTGCAAGGTCTTGTGTGACCCTGATTGGCATTCCTTTATATCTAAATTGTCTTTTTCTGGCTTCCTGTAGGATTTTTTCTTTTGTTTGATAGCTTTGGAATTTGGCAATTACATTCCTGGGAGTTGTCTTTTGGGGGTTTAGTGTAGAAGGTGTTCTGTGAGCTCTGTCAGTGGATGTATTGGCCCCTTGTTCTAGAATCTCTGGGCAATTTTCTTTGATTATATCTTGTATCACCATGTCCAGTTTGGTGTTTATTTCTGGCTTTTCTGGGAGTCCAATTATTCTTAAATTTTCTCTTCTCCCTCCGTTTTCCAGATCTGTCACCTTGTCGGTGAGATATTTTATGTTCTCTTCTAATCTGATGGCTATTTTTTAAGGAGTAAGTAAAGGAGAAAGAATTCAACTATTGATAGCTATTATGGGTAAAGATAGGGCCTGAGGTCAAATACAGACAGTGAAGTAAAAACACTTGCTTTTAAAATAGCAAATAAAAATGATAAATGTCACAAGGTCAAAAAGAACTTTTAGAAAAGCTTAAAAGCTTTAAGAAGAACTCAAAACCAAATGAGAGAAATTGAGCAAAAATTAGAAAACACATGGGAGCTATGCAAAAAGTAAAGGAAATTATGTAAGAAGTATCACCAAAAGGAAAAAAAAAACAAGGATCCAGAAACTCATGGAAGAAAATAATTCATTAAGACCTAGAATTGAATGAGGGGAAGCTAATGACTTCTAAGACAATAAAAAATAACAAAGCAAAATCAAAAGAATGAAATAATAGAAGAGAATATAAAGCAACTTATCATAAAAACCACTCACTTGGTCAATAGATCAAGAAGATACGATATAATAATTCTCAGGACCATGGAAAATTGTGATTAAGAAAAAGAGTTTATACATCATACTCTAAGAAATATTCAAGGGAAACTGCCTAGAAATTCTAGAACTAAAGAGTAAAATTGAAATGGAAAGATTTCACAGATTAATCATTACAAAGAGACTGCAAGAATGAAAATGCACAGGAATATCCTTAATGAATTTGATAGTAAGAAGAGAATACTACAAATAATAATAAAATAAATATTGTGGAGCAGGTCAGAATTACTCAAGATTTATTAGCTTCAAATTTGAAAGAATATAGGGCATGAAATAGATTTCAAAGACCAAAGTAACTAGGTTTACAACCATGAATAGCAAGCATACCCAACAAAGGTGAATATAATTATATAAGGAAAAAATGGAGGTTAAATGAACTATAGGAGTTTCAGTTATTCTTGATAAAAAAAACCCAGAGCTCAGCATAAAAATTTTATCCATAAAAAATATAAGAAGGTAAATATGAAAGACCAATTATAATTGACCCCAAAGGTCAAATTTTAGATTTTTAATATGGGTAAATATCATCAATATACTTTAAAGAATGACATCATTATCTGGGTACTTGGAAAGAACATATATTGACAGAATACTTTAGATCAAATTGAAGATAATGGAATGAATTAAAAGTAATAAGATATATCAGTGATGTCAAATGGAATAATTAATAGAACAGGACTATTACATGGTACAATTATCTCATATAAATTAGGAATGAGTTAAAGGATGGTCACAGAGAAAGGGAGGTCAGGGTGAAGGGTTGATAGTACTAGAAGTGTGCTCTCATCAAATATGGGTTAAAGAGGGAACAACATATGTAAGTAGAAGGGTAAAGTATTCTTAACATATAGAGAAACAGAATGAGGGGGAAATAAGATAAGATAGAGACCAAGTCCTCTTAAAGGACTAAAGGTCTAAGAAAAGGGAGGGCAGATTAATAGAAAAGGAGGAAAGGGTATAAGATAATGGAAGGATACAGAGAAAGGAGTAACTATCAAGAAAAAAAAAACAGGGTAAGTTGAGTGGATAAGAGAGGGACTTTTAGGATAAGGGAGGATGATTTTTCGAATCAAACTCATATGAAGAAATAGAAGGACAGGTTTGGAGGATAAGAAAGGGGCTTTTGGAAAGGTGGA
The DNA here is from genome assembly GCF_027887165.1 of Monodelphis domestica. NCBI lineage: Eukaryota > Metazoa > Chordata > Mammalia > Didelphimorphia > Didelphidae > Monodelphis > Monodelphis domestica. The sequence continues at coordinate 138,832,189 of NC_077227.1, forward strand.
TAGAATAAGAAGTAAAAGGTAAAGGAGAAGGGACAAAGGAGGGACCATTAAAGGGTGGACTAATTTATAACTAGAAGGTAATAGGTAAAGGATAAGGAAAGAGTTATAAGATGAGGTTTGAATTGGAGAAGTGGTAGATAAAAGAAAGGATGACTCTCCATTGTCATTTTCCTCGGTAAAATTATTGTTTCTATGATTTCTTCTCTAACTAAATGATTTTGGAGTATTATATTGTTTAATTTCCAATTAGTTTTTGATTTGGTTTTCCATGTACCCTTACTGATCATTATTTTTATTGCCTTGTGATCTGAGAAGGCTGCATTCATTATTTCTGCTTTTCTGCATTTGTGTGCTATGTTTCTGTGACCTAATGTATGGTCAATCTTTGTGAATGTGCCATGTGGTGCTGAGAAAAAGGTATATTCCTTTTTATCCCTATTTATTTTTCTCCATATGTCTATTAATTCTAATTTTTCTAAGATTTCATTCACTTCTTTTACCTCTTTCTTATTTATTTTTTTATTTGATTGATCTAAATTTGAAAATGGTTGGTTTAAGTCTCCCACTAATATGGTTTTACTGTCTATTTCTTCCTTCAATTCTCCTAGTTTCTACATTAGAAATTTGGGTGCTATATTATTTGGTGCATACATGTTGATTAGTGATATTTCCTCATTATCTAAAGTCCCTTTTAACAAAATATAATTACCTTCCCTATCCCTTTTGATCAGGTCTATTTTTGCTTTGGCTTTATCAGATATCATGATTACCACTCCTGCCTTCTTTCTGTCAGTTGAGGCCCAGAAGGTCTTACTCCATCCTTTAATTCTGACCTTGTGGGTGTCAACCCGCCTCATGTGTGTTTCTTGAAGACAACATATGGTAGGGTTTTGGATTCTAATCCATTCTGCTATTCGTCTACGTTTTATGGGTGAGTTCATCCCATTCACATTCAAAGTTATGACTGTCATTTGTGGACTCCCTGGCATTTTGATATCCTTCTCTGGTTCTAACCTTTTCTTCTTTGGCTCTACCTTTTAGTCCAGTGATTTACTTTGAATCAGTCCCCCTTGTCCCCTCCCTTGATATGTTTCCCTTTTTAGTCCCTCCTTTTTTGTTCCCTCCCCTTCCCCCCCTCTCTTTCCCTCCTCTTTTGTTTTCCCTCTCCCCCTCCCCCCCTTGGTTTTCCTTTCTCCCTACCCTTGTTGGGTGAGATAGAATTCAAGATCCCAATGGATCTGGATGTTTTTCCCTCTCAGAGTTGATTTCCCTGAGAGTAAGGTTTAAGTAAAAATTCTCTTCCTCTCCTTCTTATAGGAGTTTTCTTCCCCTCCCCTTCCCATGTGAATCTTTGTGTGAGAAGGATTATTCTATTTGGTCTTTCTTTTCCCCCTATTTACACATTACATTTTCCCCACATGTTAGTATACATAGATTGATATAAATGTAGTCCTTATAGAAGAGAGTTTGAGTAAAAGAAGAAGATAAGATTTTTCTCCTTTTCCCTTTCCTTCATATTTACCTTTTCAGGTATTCCATGCTCTTTGATTTTTGATATCGAACTTTCCACAGAGCTCTGGTCTTTTCTTTGAAAAAAGTTGGAAATCTTCTATTTTGTTGAATGCCCATACTTTCCCTTGGAAATATATAGTCAGTTTTGCTGGATAGCTGATTCTTGGTTGAAGACCCAGCTCTCTTGCCTTTCTGAAGATCATGTTCCATGCCTTACGATCATTTAGAGTAGAACTTGCAAGGTCTTGTGTGACCCTGATTGGCATTCCTTTATATCTAAATTGTCTTTTTCTGGCTTCTTGCAGGATTTTTTCTTTTGTTTGAGAGTTTTGGAATTTGGCAATAACATTCCTGGGAGTTGTCTTTTGGGGGTTTAGTGTAGAGGGTGTTCTGTGAGCTCTGTCAGTGGCTATATTGCCCCCTTGTTCTAGAATCTCTGGGCAATTTTCTTTGATTATATCTTGTATTACCATGTCCAGTTTGGTGTTTATTTCTGGCTTTTCTGGGAGTCCAATTATTCTTAAATTATCTCTTCTCCCTCCATTTTCCAAATCTGTCACTTTGTCAGTGAGATATTTTATGTTCTCTTCTAATTTCTTGGTCTTTTGGCTTTGCTTTATTAGTTCATGCTTTAAAGCCTGGTTTTCCTTTTCACTTTGGTCAAACTGGTTTTGTAGATGCGTGAATTTCTTTTGCATTATTTCCAACTTTTCCTCCCAGAAGGCTTCCATCTTTTTGATCATTTCAGATTCAAATTCTTCATGGGTTTGTGGAGAGTTTCCATTTCCTTTGGAAGGTTTTGGAGCATTTGCTTGTGTTTCCTCTTCTATCTCCTCTGTGTTTTGTATTTTTGCTCCATAAAATGCGTCCAAAGTCACCCCCTTCTTGTTTGTTTGTTTTTTTTTTTTTAATTTTGGGACTTTTGTGCTTCTGTGGCATTTGCCATCTCTATCTGAGTGGGGGGGGGACTAGCTTTTCTTATCTCTGTCTGGCGTTCAGAGGTTTTAGCCCTAGGCAGATTGTCCATTCTATGCAGTTGTTGTTCTGTCTTCCCGGGAAGCCAGGAATTGCTGGTGTGTCCCTGTTACTGCCCTCCTCTCCTCAGCACCCTCCTGATGATTCTCTGTTGCCTTACTTCCATGCTCTAAGCCTGGCTTGGCCCTTGTTCCTGTTACAGCACTCTGCGGGGGGAGGGGCCGCATCTTCCCGGAGCTCCAAGGGCTCCTAATGAGATTAGCTTTCCCTGGGTTGAATTTAGTATGCCTTGAGGCAGGGACTTTTTTCATGAGACTCTAATGGAAGGATCCATCCAGGGGGTTACAAGCTCCCCCCTCTCTCTGTTTCCCTGCTGTCAGGGTGCCCTCTCGACTGGGTTAGGTTGTTTTCAGGATGTGGCCTTCAGAATAGCCGGCTCCCGAGGCCCTTTTGCCAGCCCTGAGGGTTGCTGTTGTTCCAGACGACCCTGCTCTCTGAGGGGGAAGGGCCGCAGCTTCCCGGAGCTCTGAGGCTCCTCCCAGGGCATTATGAGCTCCCCTGTCCCTCTCTGTTTCCCTGCTGTCTGGGTGCCCCCTCGATTGGGTTAGGTTGTTTTCAGGATGTGGCCTTCAGAATAGCAGGCCATGGGGCTCTGAGGTTTCCTCTGCTGCCTTGGACTCGGACTCAGTGCTCTGGGTTGGGGGGGATGGGTCCTAGGACCTTCCTTCTGCCTACCCCTTAGGTCCGAGTGGTCTCGGGTTCTGGCTTTTGGGGGGGCTGTACCTTTTGATCCAGGTCCAGGTCCAGGAGGAAGACTCCCGGGGTCTATGCTGTTGATCGTTTTGAATTTCTGTGCCCTAGGAGCATTCGGTTTGAGATCGGTAAGGAAGGGTTTCAGGAGATCTGGACTTTAGCTTTCTCTAAGCTGCCATCTTGACCGGAAGTCAGTAGTAGATAAAAGAAATTGGATATTTGAGGAGGAATACAGAATAAAACAGAGTAAGAAAAAAACAAACAGTGAGGAAAAACAAGATGTGGTCATTTGTCTCATAAAAATATGGAATCTACTTTTTTATAAAATCAATTCTTGGGACTTCTGGGTAAATATGACAGCAATCTAGACACGAATTGCTTCCTTTCCCCCATACCGACCGAAATAGACTACCTCAAAAGAGCATAAAAGTCATCTTTGGAAGATCAGAGGGACTCTCCAGGAGCCCACAGCAACAAAGGTATGTGGGGTTTGAGCACTTCCACACTATAAGAGGAGGGGGCAGCTCGCTGCCAAGTGTGAGCTGAGCTGAGCTGCCCTCCCCCACCACACCTACAAAAACAGAGTAGGGACCAGTGCATTCATTGGAGACAGCGAGTGAGTGAGGAATGTCTCTGCAGTGAGTGGGGAGCACACCAGGATCCTTGGTATCTAAAGAGGACTCCTAGGGAACTACCCCTCAGAGCAGTTTCACTGGAGAGAGCAGACCGTGGGGGCTCTTGCAAACTGTGAAGGCTTCAGAGGCTCTAGAAAGCACCTGAGGCAAAATCTCCTCTGCTCCTCACTCTAGTGAGGGGTGGGGGAACACCAGGGTACTTGGGAACTGAAAAAGGACTACCAGGGAACCAACCTGTGGAGTGGCTTTACAGGGGAAACCTGAGCACATGGGAGAGAAGAGACCACAGACTGTGTGGGCGGGAAACACTAACAAACTTTGGAGGCGGGGAAGAACCAGCCTGAGGCAAAAACATCAAAATCTGCCCACTTCACTCAGATTTCTGACTAAAAAGGAAAGGGAAAACCACCAAAGGGATGGCTTAGAGTGCTCAAGATCAATGCTCCAAGAAGAAAAGGAAAACAAAAAAGTATAGTCAGGCAGCAAAGGTCGAATAGTGAGCAATCCAGTCAGTATTTGATGTAGATGCCCAGGTCTAGGTCCATCACAGCATGTCATAATACTTGGGTGATAAATAGGTTGAATAGTACCAGAGGGAGGACACAGTCTTGTTTCATGCCATTGGAGATGTTGAAGAGATCAGAAGTCTCTCCACCAGATAGGACTTCCCCTGTCATGTCGACATGAAAGAGCTAGATCAGTTTGATGAATTTTGCTGGGCAACTGAGCTTACTGAGGATCACCCACAATGCGTCCCTGTTTACTGTGTCGAATGCCTTTGTCAGGTCTATGAAGACAATGTAGAGACTCAGGTTCTGCTCAAGGCATTTTTCCTGCATTTGCCTCACCGTGAAGACCATGTCAATGGTGCTGCAATCTGGTTGGAAGCCACATTGTGATTCAGACAGGTTCTGCTCTGAAACAGTTGACAGGAGTCTGTTGAGTATAACACGGGGGAGGATCTTTCTGGCAGTGGAGAGTAGTGAGATGCCTCTGTAGTTGTCACTGCTTCGGCTGAACAGATGGAAGAAACCAATAAGAAGGTTCAACTGCTGAGAGGGCGATGCAGCAAAGCACTGTGGAGTGCTTAGGGCGTGTTGCAGCACAAAGAACAACATGGCCATCCAATGCAGCTGAGGAAGTCTCCAGTCGTAACAATTTTTTTGTGCCACTGGACCCAGGCTTCCAACGCCGAGAGAGTGGGACTGTCTCTGTGCATCTGAAAGCAAACCCAGTACATAAAGACCAGAATTAAGCAACTGGAAGACAGTGATCTTGCAAAACAGAAAAAAAAATTAATAAATCAAAGTAAAAAAATTAATGAATTAAAAGAAAACATAAAATATCTCACTAACAAGGTGACAGACCAGGAAAACAGAGGAAGGAGAGACAATTTGAGAATCATTGGTCTACCTGAAAAACCAAGATTAACAAACACCTCAATGCCATACTATAAGAAATCATTGAAGAGAATTGCCCTGATGTTCTCAAACAAGGGGGTAAAATAGAAATTGAAAGAGTTCATAGAATACCCTCCATACTAAATCCCCAAAAGACAACCCCCAAGAAAGTAATAGCCAAATTCAAGAGCTTCCAAACTAAGGAGAAAATATTACAAGAAGCTAGGAAGAGAAACTTCAGATACAGAGGCACGTCAAAAAGGATCACACAAGACCTAGCAGTGAACACGCTAAGGGACCATAAAGCCTGGAACACGATATTCAGAAAGGCAAGAGAGCTGGGTCTTCAACCAAGTATCAGCTACCCATCAAAACTGACTATATACTTCCAGGGGAAAGTATGGGCATTCAATAAAAGAGAAGATTTTCAAATATTCATAAAGAAAAGACCAAAACTCAGTGGAAAGTTTGACATCCAAACACAAAGAGCAAGCAAAACATGAAAAAGTAAATATGAAAGAAATGGAAAAGGAGAAAATTTTTTTTCTTTTATTCAAATTCTCTTCTATAAGGGCCACAATCAGATCTAATTATATATACTAGCATATGGGGGAAATGTTTTGTGCAACTTTCAAAAATTGTATGCACTAATTGAGTAATCAGAAGAATCACTCATAGGGAAAGATTGGGGCATTAACATGATTTGGAGGGGGGAGAAAAAAGAAAGAAAAAAGGAAGGGGGAATCAATAATTGTACTAAGATATACTTGAAGAAATAGAAATAAATTAAGTAGAACAATCTTTGTCACAAAAAGATACGGATGGGGAGGGAAGGGGAAGAATTCTAAGAAGGAGAGGTAAAGAGTGCTAATTGGTATTACTTGAACCTTACTCTCAGTGAAACCAACTCTGAGAGGGAAGAGCATCTAGATCCATTGAGATCTTGAATTCTATCTTATAGAGGGGAAGGGAGAAGGGAAAACCAAGGAAGGTAGGTGGGAAAGGAACACAAAAAGGGAGGGATGGAGAGGCAGGAGGGGAAGGAAAGAAAAATGGAGGGGCTAGAAAGGAAAGCATAACAAGAGAGGGGACTAGGGGCAATGATTTAAAATAAACCATGGGTTTAAAAGGTAATAGCAAAAGAAGAAAGGTCAGAATTAGGGGAGCATATCAAAATGCTGGGGTATTCATAAATGACAATCATAACATTGAACATGAATGGGATGAATTCACCCATAAAATGTAGACAAATATCAGAATGGATTAGAATCCCAAATCCTACCAAATGTTGTCTTCAGGAAACACACATGAGAGACTTCCGGTCAAGATGGTGGCTTAGAGAAAGCTAAAGTTCAGATCTCCGGAAAACCCTTTCCAACCGATCTCAAACTATAAGCTCCTAAGGTGCCGAAATTCAAAACGATCAACAGCATAGACCCTGGGAATCCTCCTCTTGGACCTGGACCCAGATCAAAAGGTATGGCCCCCCTCAAAAGCCAGAACCCGAGATGACTTCGGACCTAAGGGGTAGGAGCGCAGAGTCCAAGGCTCTGGGAAGCCGCAGCCCCGCACGGCTCAGAGAGCAGGGTCGTTTGAAACAACAGCAACCCTCAGGGCCTTCTATCCGAGTCCCAGTGAAAGTCACTGCCCTCGGAGCTCCCCCAGCAGAGAGCAGGCTTGTCTGAAACAACAGCAACCCTCAGGGCCTTCTATCCAAGTCCCAGTGAAAGTCACTGCCCTAGGAGCTCCCCGAGCAGAGAGCAGGCTTGTCTGAAACAACAGCAACCCTCAGGGCGGGCAAGACAGCCTCACGGGCTGGATCCTGCTATCCAAGTCTCAGTAAAAGTCACTGCACTCGGAATTCTGAGAAGCCGCAGCCCATCCCCCCGCAGGCCGACGAAACAGCCTCACGGCCAGCTATTCTGAAGGCAACTTCCAGAAAGCAACCCGACCCAGAGAGCCGGGGGAGAGTGTGGCCTCCTGGTCCGACCCTTCCATTCCAGTTCCAGTGAGGCATACTCAATTTAACCCAGGGAAACCTCATAGAACCGACAATCTGCCCAGGACTAAAGCCTCTGAACACCAGACAGAGATAAGAAAAGCTAATCCTCCACATTCAGAGATGGCAAACTCCACAGAAGCACAAAAGTCCCAAAATTAAAAAAAAAACAAACAAACAAGAAGAGGGTGACTTTGGATGCATTTTATGGAGCAAAAATACAAAACACAGAGGAGATAGAAGAGGAAACACAAGCAAATGCTCCAAAACCTTCCAAAGGAAATGGAAACTCTCCACAAACCCATGAAGAATTTGAATCTGAAATGATCAAAAAGATGGAAGCCTACTGGGAGTAAAAGTTGGAAATAATGCAAAAGAAATTCACGCATCTACAAAACCGGTGTGATGAAACTGAAAAGGAAAACCAGGCTTTAAAGGCCAGAATCAGGCAGCTGGAAGACAACGATCGTGTAAATGAGCAAGAATTAATAAAGCAAAGCCAAAATACCAAGAAATTAGAAGAGAACATAAAATATCTCACCGACAAGGTGACAGATCTGGAAAATGGAGGGAGAAGAGATAATTTGAGAATAATTGGACTCCCAGAAAAGCCAGAAATAAACACCAAACTGGACATGGTGATACAAGATAAAATCAAAGAAAATTGCCCAGAGATTCTAGAACAAGGGGGCAATACAGCCACTGACAGAGCTCACAGAACACCTTCTACACTAAACCCCCAAAAGAAAACTCCCAGGAATGTAATTGCCAAATTCCAAAGCTATCAAACCAAAGAAAAAATCCTACAGGAAGCCAGAAAAAGACAATTTAGATATAAAGGAATGCCAATCAGGGTCACACAAGACCTTGCAAGTTCTACTCTGAATGATGGTAAGGCATGGAACATGATCTTCAGAAAGGCAAGAGAGCTGGGTCTCCAACCAAGAATCAACTACCCAGCAAAACTGACTATATATTTCCAAGGGAAAGTATGGGCATTCAACAAAATAGAAGATTTCCAACTTTTTTCAAAGAAAAGACCAGAGCTCTATGGAAAGTTTGATACCAAAAATCAAAGAGCAAGGAATACCTGAAAAGGTAAATATTAAGGAAAGGGGAAAAATGTTATCTTCTTCTTTTACTCAAACTCTCTTCTATAAGGACTACATTTATATCAATCTATGTATACTAATATGTAGGGGAAATGTAATGTATAAATAGGGGGTAAAGAAAGACCAAATAGAATAATCTTTCTCACACAAAGATTCACATGGGAAGGGGAGGGGAAGAAAACTCCTATAAGAAGGAGAGGAAGAGAGGGTTTTTTTTTTTTACTTAAACCTTAATCTCAGGGAAATCAATCTTGAGAGGGAAAAACATCCAGATCCATTGGGATCTTGAATTCTATCTTACCCAACAAGGGTAGGGAGAAGGGAAAACCAGGGGGGGGAGGGGGAGAGGGAGAACAAAAAGGGAGGGAAAGAGAGGGGGGAGAGGGAGAGAAGAAAAAGGGAGGGATTAAAAAGGGAAACATCAAGGGAGGGGACAAGGGGGACTTATTCAAAGTAAATCACTGGACTAAAAGGTAGAGCTGAAGAAGAAAAGTTTAGAATTAGGGAAGGCTATCAAAATGCCAGGGAGTCCACAAATGACAATCATAACTTTGAACGTGAATGGGATGAACTCACCCATAAAACATAGACAAATAGCAGATGGATTAGAATCCAAAACCCTACCATATGTTGTCTTCAAGAAACACACATGAGGCCGGTTGACACCCACAAGGTCAGAATTAAAGGATGGAGTAAGACCTTCTGGGCCTCAACTGATAGAAAGAAGGCAGGAGTGGTAATCATGATATCTGATAAAGCCAAAGCAAAAATAGACCTGATCAAAAGGGATAGGGAAGGTAATTATATTTTGTTAAAAGGGACTCTAGACAATGAGGAAATATCATTAATCAACATGTATGCACCAAATAATATAGCACCCAAATTTCTAATGGAGAAACTAGGAGAATTGAAGGAAGAAATAGACAATAAAACCATATTAGTGGGAGACTTAAACCAACCATTATCAAATTTAGATCAATCAAATAAAAAAATAAATAAGAAAGAGGTAAAAGAAGTGAATGAAATCTTAGAAAAATTAGAATTAATAGACATATGGAGAAAAATAAATAGGGATAAAAAGGAATACACCTTCTTCTCAGCACCACATGGCACATTCACAAAGATTGACCATACATTAGGTCACAGAAACATGGCACACAAATGCAGAAAAGCAGAAATAATGAATGCAGCCTTCTCAGATCACAAGGCAATAAAAATAATGATTAGTAATGGTACATGGAAAACCAAATCTAAAACCAATTGGAAATTAAACAATATGATACTCCCAAACCATTTAGTTAAAGAAGAAATCATAGAAACAATTAATAATTTCATCGAGGAAAATGAAAATGGTGAAACATCCTTTCAAACCTTTTGGGATGCAGCCAAAGTGGTAATCAGAGGTAAATTCATATCCCTGAATGCTTATATTAACAAACAAGGGAGAGCAGAGATCAATCAATTGGAAATGCAAATGAAAAAACTCGAAAGCGATCAAATTAAAACCCCCCAGCAGAAAACCAAACTAGAAATCCTAAAAATTAAGGGAGAAATTAATAAAATCAAAAGTGATAGAACTATTGATTTAATAAATAAGACAAGAAGCTGGTACTTTGAAAAAACAAACAAAATAGACAAAGTACTGGTCAATCTAATTAAAAAAAGGAAGGAAGAAAAGCAAATTAACAGTATTAAAGATGAAAAGGGGGACAGCACCTCCGATGAATAGGAAATTAAGGCAATCATTAGAAATTACTTTGCCCAATTATATGGCAATAAATACACCAATTTAGGAGAAATGGATGAATATATACAAAAATACAAACTGCCTAGACTAACAGAAGAAGAAATAGAATTCTTAAATAATCCCATATCAGAAATTGAAATCCAACAAGCCATCAAAGAACTTCCTAAGAAAAAATCCCCAGGGCCTGATGGATTCACCAATGAATTCTATCAAACATTCAGAGAACACTTAATCCCAATACTATACAAACTATTTGACATAATAAGCAAAGAGGGAGTTCTACCAAACTCCTTTTACGACACAAACATGGTACTGATTCCAAAACCAGGCAGGTCAAAAACAGAGAAAGGAAACTATAGGCCAATCTCCCTAATGAATATAGATACAAAAATCTTAAATAGGATACTAGCAAAAAGACTCCAGCAAGTGATCAGAAGGATCATTCACCATGATCAAGTAGGATTCATACCAGGGATGCAGAGCTGGTTCAACATTAGGAAAACCATCCACATAATTGACCACATCAGCAAGCAAACTAGCAAGAACCACATGATTATCTCAATAGATGCAGAAAAAGCATTTGATAAAATACAACACCCATTCCTATTAAAAACACTAGAAAGCAAAGAAAGAGAAGGGTCATTTCTAAAAATAATAAACAGTATATATCTAAAACCATCAGCTAATATCATCTGTAATGGTGATAAAGTAGATGCATTCCCAATAAGATCAGGAGTGAAACAAGGATGCCCATTATCACGTCTACTATTTGACATTGTACTAGAAACACTAGCAGTAGAAATTAGAGAAGATAAAGGAATTGAAGGCATCAAAATAGGCAAGGAGGAGACCAAGTTATCACTCTTTGCGGATGACATGATGGTCTACTTAAAGAATCCTAGAGATTCAACCAAAAAGCTAATTGAAATAATCAACAACTTTAGCAAAGTTGCAGGATACAAAATAAACCCACATAAATCATCAGCTTTTCTATATATCTCCAACACAGCTCAGCAGCAAGAACTAGAAAGAGAAATCCCATTCATAATCACCTTAGACAAAATAAAATACCTAGGAATCTACCTCCCAAGACAAACACAGGAACTATATGAACACAACTACAAAACACTCGCCACACAACTAAAACTAGACTTGAGCAAATGGAAAAACATTAACTGCTCATGGATAGGACGAGCCAATATAATAAAAATGACCATCCTACCCAAACTTATTTATCTATTTAGTGCCATACCCATTGAACTACCAAAATACTTCTTCACTGATTTAGAAAAAACCATAACAAAGTTCATTTGGAAGAACAAAAGATCAAGGATATCCAGGGAAATAATGAAAAAAAAACACATATGATGGGGGCCTTGCAGTCCCTGACCTTAAACTATATTACAAAGCAGCAGTCATCAAAACAATTTGGTACTGGCTAAGAAACAGAAAGGAAGATCAGTGGAATAGACCGGGGGAAAGCAACCTCAGCAAGACAGTATACGATAAACCCAAAGATCCCAGCTTTTGGGACAAAAATCCACTATTCGACAAAAACTGCTGGGAAAATTGGAAGACAGTGTGGGAGAGACTAGGAATAGATCAACACCTCACACCCTACACCAAGATAAATTCAAAATGGGTGAGTGACTTAAACATAAAGAAGGAAACCATAAGTAAATTGGGTAAACACAGAATAGTATACATGTCAGACCTTTGGGAGGGGAAAGGCTTTAAAACCAAGCAAGACATAGAAAGAATCACAAAATGTAAAATAAATAATTTTGACTACATCAAACTAAAAAGCTTTTGTACAAACAAAACCAATGTAACTAAAATCAGAAGGGAAACAACAAACTGGGAAAAAATCTTCATAGAAACCTCTGACAAAGTTTTAATTACTCATATTTATAAAGAGCTAAATCAATTGTACAAAAAATCAAGCCATTCTCCAATTGATAAATGGGCAAGGGACATGGATAGGCAGTTCTCAGATAAAGAAATCAAAACTATTAATAAGCACATGAAGAAGTGTTCTAAATCTCTTATAATCAGAGAGATGCAAATTAAAACAACTCTGAGGTATCACCTCACACCTAGCAGATTGGCTAACATAACAGCAAAGGAAAGTAATGAATGCTGGAGGGGATGTGGCAAAGTAGGGACATTAATTCATTGCTGGTGGAGTTGTGAACTGATCCAACCATTCTGGAGGGCAATTTGGAACTATGCCCAAAGGGTGACAAAAGAATATCTACCCTTTGATCCAGCCATAGCATTGCTGGGTCTGTACCCCAAAGAGATAATGGACAAAAAGCCTTGTACAAAAATATTCATAGCTGCACTCTTTGTGGTGGCCAAAAACTGGAAAACAAGGGGATGCCCATCAATTGGGGAATGGCTGAGCAAATTGTGGTATATGTTGGTGATGGAATACTATTGTGCTAAAAGGAATAATAAAGTGGAGGAGTTCCATGGCGACTGGAACAACCTCCAGGAAGTGATGCAGAGCGAGAGGAGCAGAACCAGGAGAACATTGTACACAGAGACTAATACACTGTAGTATAATCGAACGTAATGGACGTCTCCATTAATGGCGGTGTAATGTCCCTGAACAATTTGCAGGGATCCAGGAGAAAAAAAACACTATTCATAAGCAAAGGATAAACTATGGGAGTGGAAACACCGAGGAAAAGCAACTGCCAGAATAAAGCAGTTGAGGAGACATGACAGAGGAGAGACTCTAAATGAACACTCTAATGCAAATATCATCAACAAAGCAATGGGTTCAAATCAAGAAAACATGTAATGCCCAGTGGATTTACGTGTCGCCTATGGGGGGTCGTGGGGGGGGGAGGAAAAGAAAATGATCTATGTCTTTAACGAATAATGCTTGGAAATGATCAAATAAAATATATTATATAAAAAAAAGGAAACACACATGAGGTGGGTAGAAACTCAAAAGGTCAGAATTAAAGGTTGGAGTAAGACCTATTGGGCCTCAACTGACAGTAAGAAGGCAGGAGTAGCAATCCTGATATATGACAAAGCCAAAGCAAAAATAGACCTGATTAAAAGGGATTGGGAAGGTAAATACATCCTGATAAATGGGAGTATAGACAACGAGGGAATATCACTAATCAACATGTATGCACAAATGTTATAACACCCAAATTTTTAATGGAGAATGTATGAGAATTGAAGGAGGAAATAGATAATAAAAATATACTAGTGGGAGATCTGAACCAACCACTATCAAATTTAGATCAATAAAATCAAAAAATAAATAAAAAAAGGTAAAAGAAGTGAAAGAAATCTTTGAAGAATTAGAGTTGATAGATGATATATGGGGAAAATAAATAGGGACAAAAAGGAATACACTTTCTTTTCAGCAGCAGATGGCACATTCACAAAGATTGACCATACACTAGGTGATGAAAACATGGCATACAAATGTAGAAAAGCAGAAATAATTAATGCAACCTTTTCAGATCACCAGGCAATAAAAATAATGATTAGTAAGGGTACATGGAGAGCAAAATCAAAAGTCAATTGGAAATTAAATAATATGATACTCCAAAATCGGTTACTTAGAGAACAAATCATAGAAACAATTATTAATTTCATTGAAGAAAATGACAATGGTGAGACATCCTTTCTAACCTTATGGGATTCAGCCAAAACAGTACTTAGAGGAAAATTCATATCCCTGAGTGCATATATTAACAAATTAGGGAAGGCAGAGATCAATGAATTGGACATGCAAATAAAAAAAAACTTGAAAGCAAACAAATTAAAAAAACTCCAGAAGAAAACCAAATTAGAAATCCTAAAAATTAAGAGAGAAATTAATAAAATTGAAAGTGATTGAAGTATTGAACTAATAAATAAGTCAAGAAGCTGGTATTTTGATAAAACAAACAAAATAGACAAGGTACTGGTCAACCTAATTAAAAAAAGGAGAGAAGAAAAGCAAATTTACAGTATCATAGACGAAAAGGGGCATCTTACCTCCAATGAAGAGGAAATTCAGGCACTCATTAAAAATTTCTTTGCCCAATTATATGGTAAAATATGTCAATCTAGGCAATATGGATGAATATTTACAAAAATATAAATTGTCTAGACTAACAGAAGAAGAAATAGAATTCTTAAATAATCGTATATAAGAAAAAGAAATCCAACAGGCCATCAAAGAACACCCTAATTAACAATCCCCAGAGCCTGACATATTCACTAGTGAATTCTATCAAACATTCAAAGAATAGCTAACTCCAATACTATACAAACTATTTGACATAATAAGTAAAGAGAGAGAGCTACCAAACTCCTTTTATGACACAAAAATGGTATTGATTCCAAAGCCAGGTAGATCAATAATGGAGAAAGAAAACTACAGACCAATCTCCCCAATGAACATAGATACAAAAATCTTAAACAGGATACTAGCAAAAAGACTTCAGCAAGTGATCAGGAGGGTCATTCACTATGATCAAGTAGGATTCATACCAGGAATGCAGGGCTGGTTCAATATTAGGGAAACCATGCACATAATTGGCTATATCAACAAGCAAACCAACAAAAAACACATGATTATCTCAATAGACACAGAAAAAGTCTTTGATAAAATGCAACACCTATTCCTATTAAAAACACTAGAAAGTATAGGAATAGAAGGGTGTTTCCTATAAATAATAAACAGTATATATCTAAAACCATCAGCTAACATCATCTGTAATGGGGATAAACTGGTTGCATTCCCAATAAGATCAGGAGTGAAACAAGGATACCAATTATCACTTCTATTATTTAACATTGTAGTGGAAACATTAGCAGTAGCAATTAGAGAAGAAAAAGAAATTGTAGGCATGAATATAGGCAGTGAGGAGACCAAGTTATCACTCTTTGTGGATGACATGATGATCTACATAAAGAATCCAAGAGAATCAACTAAAAAACTAATCAAAATAATCAATAACTTTAGCAAAGTTGTAGGATACAAAATAAACCCACATAAGTCATCAGCATTCCTATATATCTCCAAACCATCTCAGCAGCAAGAAATAGAAAGAGAAATCCCATTCAAAATCACCTTAGACATAATAAAATACTTAGGAATCTATCTCCCGAGACAAACACAGGAACTATATGAACACAACTACAAAACACTCTCCACACAATTAAAACTAGACTTGAGCAATTGGAAAAACATTAACTACTCATGGGTAGGACGAGCCAATATAATAAAAATGAACATCCTACCCAAACTTATCTATTTATTGTCATACCCATTGAACTTCCAAAAATTTTTAATGAATTTAATGAATTAGAAAAATTAGAAAAAACCATAACAAAGTTCATTTGGAAGGACAAAGGATCAAGGATATCCAGGGGAAAAAAAAATAAAGGAAGGTGGCCTTGCAGTCCCAGATCTCAAACTGTACTATAAAGCAGTGGTCATCAAAATAATTTTGTACTGGCTAAGTGATAGAAAGGAGGATCAGTAGAATAGACTTAGGGTAAGTGACCTCAGCAAATCTATGACAAACCCAAAGACCCCAGCTTTTGGGACAAAAATCCACTATTTGACAAAAACTGCTGGGAAAACTGGAAGACAGTGTGGGAGAGATTAGGTCTGGATCAACACCTCACACCCTACACCAAGATAAACTCAGAATTGGTGAATGATTTGAACATAAAAAAGGAAACTATTAGTAAACTAGGTGAACGCAGAATAAAATACATGTCAGACCTTTGGGAAGGGAAAGACTTTAAAACCAAGCAAGACATAGAAAGTGTCACAAAATATAAAATAAATAATTTTGATTACATCAAATTAAAAAGTTTTTGTAGGAACAAAACCAGTGTAACCAAAATCAGAAGGGAAGCAGCAAATTGGGAAATAATAATATAACAAAAGTTCTTCATAACAAAAACCTCTGACAAATGTGTAATTACTCAAATTTATAATGAGCTAAAGCAATTGTACAAAATATCAAGCCATTCTCCAATTGATAAATGGGCAATGGACATGAATTGGCAATTTTCAGCCAAAGAAATCAAAACTATTAATAAGCACATGAAAAAGTGTTCTAAATCTCTGATAATCAGAGAGATGCAAATCAAAACAACTCTGAGGTATCACCTCACACCTAGCAGATTGGCTAACATGACAGTGAAGGAAAGTAATGAATGTTGGAGGGGATGTGGCAAAGTTGGAACATTAATTCATTGCTGGTAGAGTTGTGAATTGATCCAACCATTCTGGAGGGCAATTTGGAACTATGCCCAAAGGGTGATAAAAGACTGTCCCCTTTGATCCAGCCATAGTACTGCTGGGTTTGTATCCCAAAGAGACAATAAGGAAAAAGACTTGTACAAGAATATTCATACCTGGGCTCTTTGTGGTGGCAAAAAACTGGAAAATGAGTGGATGCCCTTCAATTGGGGAATGAATGAACAAATTGTGGTAAATGTTGGTGATGGAATACTATTGTGCTAAAAGGAATAATAAAGTGGAGGAATTCCATGGATACTGGAATGACCTCCAGGAAATGATGCAGAGTGAGAGGAGCAGAGCCAGGAGAACATTGTACAGAGACTGATACACTGTGGTACAATAGAAAGGAATAGACTTCTC
Organism: Monodelphis domestica; assembly: GCF_027887165.1. Lineage (NCBI taxonomy): Eukaryota > Metazoa > Chordata > Mammalia > Didelphimorphia > Didelphidae > Monodelphis > Monodelphis domestica. The sequence goes on from NC_077227.1 coordinate 138,848,962, forward strand.
CATTAGTGGCAATGCAATGTCCCTGAACAACCTGCAGGGATCAAGGAGAAAAAAACAAAACAAAACACTATGCACAATCAGAGGATAAATGGTGGGAGTAAAAACACAGAGGAAAGACAACAGCTTGACTACAGGGGTGGAGGGGACATGATAGAGGGGAGATTCTGAATGAACCCCTACTACAGAAACCAATAACATGGAAATGGGCTCAGGTTGAGGATGCATGTGATTCCCAGAGGAATCACCTATCGCCAGTGGGAGGTGTCGGGGTAGGGAGGGAGGAAAAAAAAAAGGTGATCTCTGTTTCTAATGAATAATGTTTGAAAATGACCAAATAAAATAATGTTTAAAAACCAAAAATAAAACAAAATAAAATCAATTCTTAAATAAAATATTAATATACCTTCAAAAAGATTCAAGTTTTGGGGATAGGAATTCAATATTTCATAAAAATTACTGGGGAAACTGGAAAGCAGTCTGGCAGATAATCAATATAGACTGATATCATTTACAAAGATAAGATCAAAATGGATACATGACATAAGCATTAAGAGGAATACCATAAGCAATTATAATAGGTATCATGTATCAGATTTATGTATAAAGGAGAATTTATGAATGAAAAAGAGACAGAAGACAACATAAAAAGCAAAATGGATAATTCTGAATATATTAAACAGGGTTGTACAAATTTTCAAAAATCAAATTAACCCATGTTCTATCTATATTATTTGTTTTTTCATAAACCAACTCATTTTCTTATTTATTTGTTCAATTCTTTTCTTTTCAATTTTATTAATTCCTCCTTTGATTTTCAGGATTTCGAATTTGGTCTTTAATTGGGGATTTTTTATTTGTTCTTTTATTTTTATGGGTTTTTTTTAGTTGCATGCCTACATCATTGATCTGCTTTTTCTCCATTTTTTAAAATCTAAGCATTTAAATATATTAATTTCCACTAAGTATTGCTTTGATTGCATCCCTTAAATGATCAGTTTACTGTTTTCATTGTCTAATGAAATTATGCTTTCTATAATTTATTTGACAAATTTCTTTTTTTATATACTTAGATTATTTAGTTTACAATTAAACAGGCCAAAAATTAGCCTTAAATTTAGAACTAGACTTCTAATAAATAAACAGATTGCTTAAAGTAGAAGTTATACAAAAAGATTTCCATTAGAGTGACAGCATTTTAATATTTATATTTCTTTTGAACCTTGGAATTTTCTTTACTTTTAACAGGGTGAAAGGGGAAAAAAAACATTTAATCATTTAAATCAATGGATGATCAGAGTGCTGAAATTGGGAGTGAGGTTGGAGTTCTGGATGATTCACATTTCTTTTTCTTCTAATTCTTTTCTGGGAGAGTTTTACTATTGAACAATTCTGTTTATCTGTTTTTCCACATGTAAAAAGATATGATTCAAATCCAGAATGATAAGGGAAGGACTTTTATCACTTAGATTTTTAAATCACTATAAAATTCTCCCATATCTAAACAGTAAATATAGAATCATAGAATATAAGAACTAGGAAGACTTTAAATTATATAGTCTTAGTACTTTATTTTACATTTGAGAAAATTAATTAAAAAGCATTGATTATATAATTACCACATGGTATTTACTAAAAACTCTGAGAATGTAAAGATATAAATAAACAAGTCCTGCCCTCATGGATCTTACATTCTCAGGGATGGAGCAGAAATATATCCAGTTATAAATAAAATGCATTCAATGCAAAGAGAAGGAAACCATGGGGGGAAGGCATCATCATTATTCAGTCAACTAGAGATCATTAATTAAAGGCTTTCAGTGTACCAGTTGTTTTCATTGCCCAAAGTGCCAAGGATACAAAGAAAGAGCAAACCTCTGTCTGTTTTTAAGGATGATATTATTATTTTATTTATTATATATTATATTTATCATATAATATATTTATTATATATGTATTATAATCATTATTGTATTTGAATAATTACCAACATTAAGATTTATTCATTTATTTGTTCATTATTATTAGTACTGATAATAAGAGATAAGTAGTAGACACATGTTTCTATTGATTCAGGAAACTTTCAAGTGAGGAAACTTCTAACATTGGAGGCCAGAACCTTCTCTCTGCCTTATAACAAAAAGAATTGCCTGAAGCAATGAGGTGTCCTGTCTCTAGGGCAGATTCTGTGAGAGTTGGGACTGTAATATAGGACTTAACTCAGATCTTCCTGGTTGGGAGGCCAACACTATATCCTCTAGGTCAGACTACCTCTATTAGCATAATAAAAAAACAAATTAATTCCCTTGGATTATTCTCACACTAAGGACTAATTCATAACAACTATAGCAAGATTTCAGTGTATATTTTATTTTCTATTTCTTATAATTTTAGAATGAGAGCCTATGTTTCCTCTCATTCTATTAAGAACTGTACTAATTTCTATTTTAAAATGCCTAGAATTGTGTTTAAATTAAATATGCTATTTACACTTATAATTTATAGGAATATTGATAAGGCTTAGAATAGCTTCAGTTTATGTCAATATTGTTTTCATTAGTTCTCAGCAGATGACTCAGAAAAGAAAGTTATTTTTTTAACTGTTATTTCACTCCACTACAGTTAGTTTCCTGAATTGACCAAATGAAATATGCTATGCATTGGGCCATCAAATTGGATGACCTTTTTTCCTCTGGGAAACTCTGTCTGAGAAGACATGTAGACATATTTGAGGTAGTCATTAAGCTTAACTGGGGGAAAATTGTTTCTAACCTAATAACTGAATCAAGTGTCATATGTATGCAATTCTAAGGCACGCCTATTTTTTCAAGACTTTTCTTTCCTGTACTTCAAATTACTGTGAAATTACAGACTACACATTTGATTATTAGATGGAAACATTGAAACTGAGGTAAAATATCTTTCATATCCTAAAAAACTGATGAACCAAGACTTTTTCCTGCTTTCCTGGGGAACCTGTCATTTTTTCTCAGATTAAACAACTAAATTGAGCCACCTGTGAAAACAACATTGTGACTTATTTCAAGCAAAAGTAATTCTCGTGCAGATAACACCAAAGTAAAAGCAGAAACCTCCCACACTGCTTTCCAATAGTAAACAACTTTTCAATAACTATTTTCAGAGATGCCCTTCAATATCATCCACAGGTTACAGGTCAACATTCTCAACTATTTAAAGACCTACATGCATATTACAGTAAATGATGACTATAAAATATTCATCAAGGCAATATGGAACTTATAAGCTAGAAACTTTTCATGATTGTTGCAAATGGTAGCTATTTCCCAAGATAAATTTTAGAGTATCATAGAGAAATTTAAAAAAATGGATTAATATAAGCAAGAACTTAGATAGGTAAATGAGGGATCTAAAGTCTAGATAATCAGATTTTTGCATATTAGTCCTAGAGTTCCTGAAAAAAATCTAATCTAAATGCAAATTGACAGAATTTGGAGAATAATTTATTATGTGCATTTAAAACAAAGTGAAGTTACCTTTGAACCTTTTTTTTTTACTGAGTTTGAATTATAGAATCTAAGAGTTCAAAAGAGATCACAGAGATAATTTAATAAAACCCTTGATTAAGAATCCCTATTTCCCCTCTTTTTATATAATCAGTGGTTTATCGGTTTTTGCTTCAAGAAGACTATTGAAAGAGAATCCACTATCTTCAGAAGCAACAAATCCTAATTTATGCAGTTCTAATTTTTTTTTCATGAGTAAAGCCACAGTATATCTGTAGTGTTTACCAAATTGTTCTAGGAAAGGCTCCATATTGTTCTTAGTTCTAGAACCTGAGGCCAACCAGAAGAAACCTAATTCAATCACAACAGTCTTTCAAATACATGAAAAGAGCTATCATGTATCCTAGGAGTTGAGTCTTTTCCTCTTTTAGAGGCAGCTAGGAAGCAGAGTGATGCTAGTATTGAAGTCAGGAAGGCTTAAATTCAAATTCTGCCTTAGATATTTATTAGTTATGAGATCTTGGATAGATCATTTAATGTCTCTCAGCTATAGTTTTCTCAAGGGCAAAAAGGGTGATGTCCAAATGAGTAATATATGTCAAGCAATCTACAAACTTTTAAAGATTTATATAAATCCTAAACATGATGTAGATATGCTTCAGATTATCAATATCCTACTGTTAAATTTAAAATTATATCTCTAATAATAAAAATATATTATTTCATGATGTTTATCAAGGATCATTAGAAATCAAAGAGTAAAGAAAATACAAAATATAAATCATGTGCCCATGGCTGATTAACCCATTTAAAATCCCTGCACTTAGCTTACCACTATACTTGCTATGTCATTGCAAACGAAGGAAGAGAGCATGGGAGGCGTTACTGCCAGTTAAATACCAATTGTGATCTCCCCAATGTGGAGCCTCAGGAGAGATTATAGGGAACTCTGGGAAATACCAAGGACTTCTGGGGAATGAAGTCTAGGGTTCAAAATCTCCATTTTTTCACTTCCTAAAATGTGATACCAAGAACTAAATACAATACTTCAGATATTATTTGACCAGGAGGAAATACAGTTGGGGCTATCACCTGCCTTGTCTTAGACGTTATGAATTAACTGGATTCAAGCCCCATCTCTAACACATTCTGGCTGTGCAAACCTAGACAAGTCACAAAATCTCTCAGTACTCACAGGCAATTCTCTAAGACTACACATTTAAGAGAAGGTGCTGAACTGTATTTCCTTTCAGGAGCTCCTTTCACCAAGGTCTAGTC